>NC_133654.1:122232407-122532407 GCF_009905375.1 Apium graveolens
CAAGGAGAGCCGTAAGAAGACCGTTCTTAGCACGATTCAATAAAGACGAAGAAGATCTTGTTTTTACTTGTGAACCTTTGTTTGAAGTTGTATTTGGATGCTATTTTTCTTGCTTGTGAACCTTACTCTTGTTTTGTACTTGGTTTTATTTATTCGTTATAAAGACTACATTTGTTATACCATGCTTTCATCGGAACCCACGTTGATGATGAGTCCGATTATGAGCTAATCGTTATCATGGGATTCTAGCGGATTTATTTATGGATTTCCTTAGTTAAATTGTTTCGATGCCTTAGTATGTGGTGATTGAATGATATCCTAGTATTGGTTGTGCATATTCGTCTTATGAGCGTCGCGAACTTATAAGATAGTGTGTTAATTCTTAATGAAGCGACAGTGAATTTAAGGATTTAGAACTTGCCATGCTAGGATAGGTTCATATATTATTATGCATGATTCGTAGGTAATTTTAACCATCTTACTTGCCCTGTGTAATCAAGATAGATAACTTGTGCTTAAACCGTTATGTTGTCAAATTCTATAGATATATAGGGTCTCAATATAATTGGTGTCTATTTAGCTTCTATCTCTTTTGTGGATGTCTAGTAGTATGGTACTCGTGCAACGAAGTTGGCGTTTATCAGTTTTATGTTGTCTGATTAGTGTCATCACCATTGCATGCTAAGGTTGAGAATGATAAGGCTATTGAATGAATTATTTAATGCAGTTAGAATCCCATGTTGTCATATATAATAATTTAATCAATCTTATTCTCGTAGTTATAATTGTTAACTTAATTCTTAGTTATAAATAACCTCAATTTTTTATCGTCTTAGCATTGAATAATAACCATACATTGTTTCTTAAGTGCGTGAATTAATTAGTTAACCAATACAGTCTCTGTGGGAACGAACTATAAAAGATTCTATACTACTTGCGAACGCGTATACTTGCGTGTATTATTAGCACGTGTTTAGCTACTAATAAGTTTTTGGCGCCACTGCTGGGGACTGCAGTGTTAATTATTAGTTTATGTATTTTCCATCAGTGGTCATTAAAGTTCATTGACTCGGACATTATTACTAATCTGTTTCCTTATCTTATTTCAGGTACTCTAGCGAGGGTGTATGCATACGCGTTCACGTACTCATAAGAGAACACTGGATAAAGCCGAGGTAGAAGTTGTGGTAGTTCGTAAGGAATTTTTTGAGGAAGAAAAGAAGGTAGAAGAAGAAGAGAAAGTTGAAGAACCAGCTTTAGTAGAGATGGGTGATCAAGTGGAAAATTCGAAGGCTTTGATGGACTATTCTCAGCCTAAGATTAATGACATTCAGTCAAGCATCATCAGACCAACCATCAGGACTAACACTTTTAAGATCAAGTCAAGCACGATTCAGATGATACAGAACTCAGTTCAGTTTGGGGGTTCTCCTACTGAAGACCCCAACATGCACATTAGGGATTTCATCAAGATCTGCGACACCTTCAAGTTTAATGATGTGACTGAAGATGCTATCAAGCTATGCCTCTTCCCATTCTCTCTAAGGGACAAGGATAAGTGCTGGTTACATTTTCTACCAGCAGGGTCTATCACCACTTGGGAGGATCTTGCACAAAAGTTTCTCACTAAATTCTTCCCTATGGCAAAGACTGCTGCAATCAGGAATGCTCTTACTCAGTTTGCTCAGCAAACAGGAGAATCTCTGTGTAAGGCTTGGGATCGATAAAGGAGATGCTAAGCAAGTGCCCACACCATGGCATGCCTGATTGGATGATTATCAACTATTTCTACAATAGATTGGGTGGTACTTCTAGACCCATACTTCATGCAGCATCAAGAGGAGCCTTGTGGGCTAAAAGTTATGATGAAGCTTATGAACTTATTGAACTGATGGATGCTAATGTGTACTAGAATCCTTCACAGAGACTGACTCAGGGAAAGGTCGCAGGAATTCTGGAGTTGGACGCAGCAACTGCTATCGCTGCCCAACTTAAGGCTTTGATGATCAAGGTGGACACTTTGACTAATTATGGAGTTAATCAAATCACCAGTGTTTGTGAGCTATGTGCTGGTGCCCATAAGACTGATCAGTGCACAATTTCTAGTGAATTAGCTCAGTTTGTGAGCAACTTCCAGCGATCGCAGCAACCAGTGCCCGGTACCTATCATCCCAACAACCGCAATCATCCTAATTTCAGTTGGAGCAACACTCAGAATGCGGTTCAACAGCCTTATCAGCAGTATCCAGCTAAGTAGTACAACCCCCCTGGTTTTTAGCAACCGCAGTATGCACCGAGACAACAACTCCAGCTGCAATAAGCTAATGAAAAATCTGAATTAGAGGAGTTGAAGCTTATGTGCAAAAGTCAAGCTGTATCTATCAAGACCTTGGAAAATCAAATTGGGCAAATTGCTAATACCTTGCTGAATCGTCAGCCTGGTACACTACCCAGTAACACTGAAGTTCTAGGAAAGAGGGAAGCTAAGGAACATGTAAAGGCAATCACTTTGAGGTCTGGAAAGGTTGTGAATCCCGAACAAACTCAAGAGTTGACTGAAGAAGCTGGGGCTGAGAAAGAACCAGAGCAGCATGATGAAGAAGTGGAATAAAGGAAGAATAGTATTCAGCACACTCCTCTTGAGGGTAATATAAAGGAGAAACATATCTATCCTCCACCGCCTTTTCCTAAGCGGCTGCAGAAGAACAAGCTGGACAAGCAATTTGAGAAGTTTCTGGAGGTGTTCAAGAAACTTCATATCAACATACCTATCGTTGAGGCTCTTGAGCAGATGCCTAGTTATGCAAAGTTTAAGAAAGGTATTCTCTCACAGAAAGTGAAGCTAGATGATTTAGAGATTATCGCTCTCACGGAGGAATACAGTGATGTGCTGTAACAGAAGTTGCCTCCGAAGCTTAAAGACCTAGGAAGTTTCACTATTCCGTGTACTATTGGAAAAGTGTCTTTTGACAGATGCTTACGTGATTTGGGAGCTAGCATCAATCTGATGCCTTTGTCAAATTTCAAGCAGTTGGACTTACCTGATCCCAAACCGACTTATATGACCTTGTAGTTAGCCGACCGTTCTATTACATATCCGCGAGATATTGTGGAGGATGTCTTGGTCAAGGTTGATAAACTCATCTTCCCTGCTGATTTCATAATTCTTGATTTTGAGGAGGATAAAAAGATTCCCATAATCTTGGGAAGACCTTTCTTGGCAACTGGCCGAACCTTGATAGATGTGCAGAATGGTGAGCTCACAATACGAGATCTGGATCAGGATGTTACTTTTAATATGTTCAATGCTATAAAATTTCCTACTGATAATGAGGAGTGCTTAAAAGTGGAGTTGGTCGATTCGGCGGTCACATCGGAACTTGATCAATTGCTAAGGTCCGATGCCTTAGAAAATGCCTTATTGGGGAATTTAGATAGTGAAGATGATGAAGGTGAAGAACAATTGCAATATTTGAATGCTTCTCCCTGGATAAGGAAGATTGATATGCCTTTTAAATCTTTGGGAATGGAGGAATTGAACAAAGCTCCTAAACGCCTTAAGCCATCTATTGAGGAAGCTCCCACTCTTGAGCTTAAGCCTTTACCTAAGCATTTGAGGTATGCATTTTTAGGTGATGCATCTACTCTGCCTGTTATTATTGCATCTGACCTTTCAGGTAATGATGAAGAAAAGCTTTGAGGATTCTGAGAGAGTTCAAATCGGCAATTGGATGGACTATATCATATCTCAAGGGAATCAACCCTTCTTATTGCATGCATAAAATTCTGCTAGAAGAAGGTAGCAAGCCTACGGTCGAGCAGCAAAGAAGACTTAATCCAATCATGAAAGAGGTAGTGAAGAAGGAAATTCTTAAGTGGCTAGATGTAGGGATCATCTACCCTATTTCTGACAGTTCATGGGTAAGCCCGGTTTAGTGTATGCCAAAGAAAGGTGGAATTACTGTGGTAGCAAATGAGAAGAATGAGCTTATTCCTACTAGAACAGTCACGGGGTGGAGAGTTTGCATGGACTACAGGAAGCTGAACAAAGCCACTAGGAATGATCACTTCCCTTTGCCCTTTATTGATCAGATGCTCGACAGGTTGGCTGGTCATGAGTACTATTGTCTTTTGGATGGTTATTCAGGTTATAATCAAATTTGTATCGCTCCAGAAGATCAGGAGAAAACTACCTTCACTTGTCCATTTGGTACTTTCGCCTTCAGATGAGTTTCTTTTGGTCTGTGTGGTGCGCCAGCCTTATTTCAGAGATGTATGATGGCCATCTTTTCTGACATGATTGGCCAGAATGTGGAAGTGTTCATGGACGACTTCTCAGTCTTTGGAGATTCTTTTGATGAGTGCTTGCAAAATCTTGGACACGTTCTCAAGAGGTGTGTTGAGACCAATCTTGTTTTCAATTGGGAGAAATGTCACTTTATGGTGCGACAGGGCATTATTTTCGGGCACAAGGTATCTAGTAAAGGTCTTGAGGTGGACAAGGCCAAGGTGGGGGTCATTGAGAATCTTCCTCCACCTATTTCTGTTAAGGGAATTCACAGTTTTCTTGGTCATGCGGGTTTCTATAGGCATTTCATCAAAGACTTCTCTAAGATTTTAAATCCATTGTGCAGTTTGCTAGAGAAAGATGTTCCTTTCAAGTTTGATGACGAATGCCTTATAGCTTTTGAGACATTAAAGAAGAGTTTAATCACGGCACCGGTCATAACTGCGCCTGATTGGAATGAACCTTTTGAGATGATGTGCGATGCAAGCGACTATGCAGTTGGAGCAGTTCTTGGGAAGGGGAATAACAACATATTTCATGTGGTCTACTACGCTAGTAAGACCCTAAATGGTGTTCAAAACTTATGGATGTTGTTCCTGTCGATGTCATTTATCGAAATTCATGAATAAGTCAAAAAGCACCTCATACGACTACGGAGAAAGAGTTTTTGGCTATTATCTATGGTTTTGAGAAATTTCGATCTTATCTACTTGGGACTAAGGTGACAGTTTTCACTAGATCACGCTGCAATTCGATATCTCATCTCAAAGAAGGACTCGAAGCCTAGATTTATTAGATGGGTTCTTTTGCTATTGGGATCGTTGCATTCATGCATTTTTATTTTCTTGTTCTTTGAGTCTGTTTATACTTGAGGACAAGCATCGATTCAAGTTTGGGGGTATGTTGAGTGTCATTTATGACACTTTATAATGCTCTAATAAGCTTTGAATCGATGCATTTGTACTCAAGTTGTTAAGTGTTTTAATATTTTTTCTAGTGTTTTTGCATTTCAAGCATTAATCTGTGAATCAGGTGAATTAGCATTGTTTTGGTGCTAATATGGTGTCAAGGTGGTGTTGGAATAAAAGCTCGTGGAAAGCCGGCTCGAAGCAGCAAGGAAAAAGATGAAATCTGATTTTTTCTAGAAGGACGGCGCGCCCGTGCTATGATAGCGTGCGGCCGCGGTAGGATTCTAGAAAGACAGCACGCCCGCACTGTGATAGCGTGCGGCCGCGCCGGTGCGAAAAATAAGAATCCTGATTCTAATTCGATTTTAAGTGAGGAGACTTTCAGATTGCAAAGGGCTGCTATATATATTCAAATAAGAACGTTTTCATGAGAGAGACGTACCAGAGCGCAAGGAGAGCCGTAAGAAGACCGTTCTTAGCACGATTCAACGAAGACGAAGAAGATCTTGTTTTTACTTGTGAACCTTTGTTTTAAGTTATATTTGGATGCTAGTTTTCTTACTTGTGAACCTTACTCTTGTTTTGTACTTGGTTTTATTTATTCGTTATAAAGACTATGTTTGTTATACCATGCTTTCATCGGAACCCACGTTGATGATGAGTCCGATTATGGCCTAATCGTTATCATGGGGTTCTAGCGGATTTATTTATGGATTTCTTTAGTTAAATTATTTCGATGCCTTAGTATGTGGTGAGTGAATGATATCCTAGTATTGGTTGCGCGTATTCATCTTATGAGTGTTGCGAACTTATAAGATAGTGTGTTAATTCTTAATGAAGCGACAGTGAATGTATGGATTTAGAACTTGCCATGCTAGCATAGGTTCATGTATTGTTATGCATGATTCGTAGGTAATTTTAACCATCTTACTTGCCCTGTGTAATCAAGATAGATAGCTTGTGCTTAAATCGTTATGTTGTCAAATTCTATAGACATATAGGGTCTCAATATAATTGGTGTCTATTCAGTTTCTATCTCTTTTATGGATGTCGGGTAGTATGGTACTCGTGCAACGAAAGTTGGCGTTTATTAGCTTTGTGTTGTCTGATTAGTGTCATCACCATTGCATGCTAAGGTTGAGAACAATAAGGCTATTGAATGAAGTATTTAATGAAGTTAGAATCCCATGTTGTCATATATGTTAATTTAATCAATCTTATTCTCGTAGTTATAATTGTTAGTTTAATTCTTAGTTATAAACAACCTCAATTTGTTATCGTCTTAGCATTTAATAATAACCATACATTGTTGCTTAAGTGTGTGAATTAATTAGTTAAGCAATACAGTCTATGTGGGAACGAACTAGAAAAGATTCTATACTACTTGCGAATGCGTATACTTGTGTGTATTATTAGCGCTTGTTTAGCGACTAACATTCGGGCGTGCAATATATCAAAACGAAGCTCTCGAAAAACTCTTTCTGAATCAACCATCCATTTTTGTGCAGGAATCAAGGTATTTTTCTTATTTAAATGTTTTATTTCGAATTATTGAAAGATTAAATTATGGAAATTTGTTCTTGATGTTGTTGATATGTGATAGGGATAAATAAATTATGATTGTATAATTAAATACTGCATTAATTGTACAAGCTGTGGGCTGCTAGGCCCAATAAAAAGATATATGATATTCAGACCAGAAAGGTTAAGCCTGATGGACCAGATCAGGCCTGGTGGAATAAAAAAGGCCCAAAAGCCCTGATTATTAATTAATTTCGTAATTAATTAGTAAGGGAGAAATCAGATGTTGAAAAGAGTCCCGATAAGGATATAAATCCTTAGAGATTAGCCTCAAGGGGACCTAAAAGGATAAGGAATCAGCTTCCTACTTCCTAGGACTCCTAAGTCTATCCTAATTCAGAGGCTTGTCCACCAAGTCTCCTATACCAAGTCCAATTCAAGGACCACCAACATCTATATAAGGGGTCTCACCCCACAGATCAGAACTACGTTTTTTGACTTGATCCTTGGCAATCAGCAAGGTACGTAGGCATCTTGTTAAGGCAGATTGAGTCACGAAACACAAGAGCAGTCAAATCGAGCCTTGGAGCTCACGTTCCTTAGTATTAAATACAGCAATTATATATAGTAGTTTTAATCCATAACATTTGGCGCCGTCTGTGGGAAAAACGGAACAACAACCATGGCGAGAACACGGAGAACAACCAGCACTCTGGAGGAGGGAACACCATCAGGGACAACCCAGGTGATTTCATCAACCGTGGAGGTTCCTCCCCATTCAACTTATGCATCTACTCAGGGGGAAGCCCAGACAGGGGCAACTCAACCTCAGCCACAAGGGACAACTCCCCCGACTATTCAAGGTACGAATCCTCAAGTTCAACAAGTACATATACCTGTGAATTCTCGACCCGTCGGATATGAATATTCAACTGTTGTTACTACTAACCCCCCTTATGGGATGCCCCTTCACCCTGAGGTTGGAGGAAGCGGATATGCTGGGCGAAGTGAAGCACGAGGGCGGTCGCCCCCCTATATACGAGGTTTGGATCCTATCCCTGAGGATCGGGAATTTTCTGGTCCATACACTGAGAGAGACTCCGAATCTTCGGATGATGAAGTGGCCCCGAGAAGGAGGCGTCCTGGAAAAGAGCCAATGGCCGATGGAAGGCAACGCCCCCAAAGCACCCCAGGGGCGAATCCCCAAGAAGTGCAGGAAAAGATCAGGGCTCATGAGGCTGAAATCCAAAGGCTGAGGCGTGACTTGGAGGCTCACCAAGCCACCAGAACCCACATATCACCTAAGGGGAGAAATCCTCCTCCTATCATAGACCTGGATGGTCCGGTAAGAAGAAGGGCTGCTGTCCCAAGAACTGATCCAAGCAATCTCCTTCCCCTTGGAGATCCTGATGATCCAACTCCACCCTTCACAGAAGAGATAATGAATGCCCATATCTCAAGGAAATTCAAGATGCCCACTATCAAAGCCTATGATGGCACGGGAGACCCCGCTAATCATGTTAGGACATTCTCTAATGCACTGCTGCTGCAACCTGTGAATGATGCTATAAAATGTCGGGCCTTTCCTCAAACCCTGTCGGGTATGGCTCAAAGATGGTACAGTCGCCTACCCCCAAATTCTATTGGATCATTCAGAGAATTAAGTCAGGCTTTTATTAAGCAATTCATCAGTGGAAGAGTCCATGAGAAAAGTTCAGCATCTCTTATGAGTCTTGTGCAGGGAGCTAAGGAATCCTTAAGAGATTACCTGAATCGTTTTACAAAGGAGGCTTTAAAAGTCCCAGACCTTGATGATAAGGTAGCCATGATAGCACTGCAACAAGGAACTAGGGATGAATTTTTTAAGATGTCTTTGGCCAAACGACCCCCTGAGAGCATGTTGCAGCTCCAAGAGAGGGCAGGGAAGTATATCAAGGTTGAAGAAAGTATGAGGAAGACCGTAGTAAGTAATGAGCCCACTGGAGGCAAGAAACGAAAAACTGATTTGGAGTATATCGCTAAGGACAAATATCCTAGAACCGAACAAAACCCTGATTCAACCCCCAAGAAGGGAGGACCTGGGCAAAAGTTCACTGAATACGCTAAGCTGAATGCTCCCAGAAGTCAGATTTTGATGGAGATTGAGAAAGATAGAGATATTCGTTGGCCTAAGCCCTTGAAGGCTGATCCCGCCAAGCTAGATAAGGGCAAGTATTGCAGGTTTCACAAAGATGTTGGCCATGACACCGATGAGTGTAGGCAGTTGAAAGATGAAATTGAGTTTTTGATTCGAAAAGGAAGATTGAACAAGTATACTGGAGATGGAGGAGACAGAAATAATAATGGAAGGAAGAACTTTGAAGATCGTAGGAGGGACCAAGATGATCAGGGGCGGAATCCCCAACCTAGAGGACCAGTTATAAACACCATTTATGGAGGGCCGAGACCTCGAGGGCCTGTGATAAACACGATCTTTGGAGGTCCAACTGCTGCGGGATTGTCCAAAAATTCCAGAAAGGCATATACTAGAGAGGTTATGCATATTGTTGGAGAAGCCCCGAAGAGGGCCAGGACAGAAGTAACATTGGCTTTTGATGATTCCGACCTAGAGGGTGTGAAGTTTCCCCATGACGACCCGCTGGTCATAACGCCGATAATAGGAAATAGCCCGGTTAAGAGGGTCCTTGTGGATAATGGTGCTTCTGTGGATATCTTGCTCCACGACACCTTTCTAAGGATGGGGTATAACGACTCCCAGTTGACACCAACCGACATGCCGATATATGGATTTGCTGGAGTAGAATGTCCTGTGGAAGGGATAATTAAATTGCCAACCACCATAGGTACGGAGCCAAGGCAAGCGACTCAGATGCTGGATTTCGTGGTGGTAAAGGCTAGTTCAACTTATAATGCTATCATGGGGAGAACAGGGATACATGCCTTCAAGGCAGTCCCCTCTTCCTACCATTCAGTCATGAAGTTTCCCACCCGAAACGGGATTGGAGAAGAGAGAGGAGATCAAAAAATGGCTAGAAGCTGTTATGTGGCCTCTTTGAGGGCAGATGGAGTCGGGGGGCAGGTTCTTCCTATTGAAGATATGGATGTTCGAGAAAATGATGAGAATAGAGGAAGGCCAGCAGAAGAATTGGTTTCGGTTCCTTTAGATCCCAAGAATCCTGAGAGGATGACTTTCATTGGAGCCACATTAGAGGAGCCCCTTAGAGGGAAGTTAGTGAAATTTTTGCAAGAAAATAGTGATGTGTTTGCATGGTCAGCAGCTGATATGCCAGGCATAGACCCGGAGTTAATTACTCACAAGCTAAACGTAGATCCAAGCCGGAAGACAGTGAAACAAAAGAAAAGAAATTTTGCCCCGGAAAGACAAGAGGCTATAAAGCAGGAAGTGGAAAAGCTCTTAGAGGCTGGATTCATTGAGGAGATTCAATTTCCGGAGTGGTTAGCAAACCCTGTAATGGTGAAGAAGGCTAATGGAAAGTGGAGGATGTGTATAGACTTCACCGATCTGAATGATGCATGCCCCAAAGACTGTTTTCCGCTGCCTAGAATTGATACTTTGATTGATGCCACCGCTGGACATGAGATGTTGAGTTTCATGGATGGGTTTAGCGGATACAACCAGATCAAAATGCATAAGGATGACATTCCAAAGGTATCATTTATCACTGACTTTGGTGTTTATTGTTATCTTGTTATGGCGTTTGGTCTCAAGAATGCAGGAGCCACCTATCAGAGGTTGGTGAATAAAATTTTTAAGGATCTTATTGGGAAGACTATGGAAGTCTATGTTGATGACATGCTAGTCAAGAGTCTAGTAAAGACTGATCATATAACCCATTTGAGGGAAGCTTTTGAGGTCCTGAGGTACCACAAGATGATGTTGAATCCCACGAAGTGTGCTTTCGGAGTAGGATCTGGAAAATTCTTGGGATTGATGGTCTCAAAGAGGGGAATTGAGGCTAACCCCGATAAAATAAAGGCAATCCTGGACATGGAACCCCCAAAAACTGTCAAGGATGTTCAGAAACTCACAGGAAGGGTTGCTGCGCTAGGACGATTCATCTCCAAGTCAGGAGACAAGTGCTTGTCATTCTTCAAGTCATTAAAGAACATTAAAGACTTTGTATGGAGTGAGGAAAATCAGAAGGCATTTGAAGAGTTAAAGAAGTATATGGGCCAGGCCCCGTTGTTGGCCAAGCCAGTTCTGGGTGAAGTTTTATTCTTGTACTTGGCTGTTTCAGAAAGCGCCTTGAGCGCGGTGTTGGTTAAGGAGGAACTGAAAGTCCAGAAACCCGTATACTATGTCAGCAAAATTTTGCATGGTGCTGAGTTGAATTATTCAGCCATTGAGAAATTCGCTTTAGCCTTGGTAATGGCTTCAAGAAAGCTGCGTCCTTATTTTCAAGCTCACCAAATTGAAGTGCTAACAAATCAGCCACTGAGAAATATCATTCACAGTCCCAAGGCAAGTGGGAGACTGATTAAGTGGGCAATAGAGTTGGGAGAGTTCGATCTCAAGTATAAGCCACGTATGGCCATAAAAGCCCAGGCACTAGCTGACTTCGTGGTGGAATGTACCATACCCAACCAAGAAGTCGGGGGGCAGGAAGATACCACACCTCAAGACAAGGGAGTCGACAATGGGGACAAGGAGAAAGAATATTGGGTTCTCTATTTTGATGGAGCATCAAAAACAAATTCCAGTGGAGCAGGGTTGGTTTTGCAAAGCCCTGATGGATTCTTAATTGAGTATGCCATGAAGCTAGACTTCCCAACCACAAACAATGAGGCAGAGTATGAAGCCCTGATTGCTGGCCTTGGTCTAGCTGGGACACTTAGAGTCAAAAACTTAAAGGTCCGTGGAGACTCGAAGTTGATCATATCCCAGGTAAAGGGAGAATTTGAAGCAAGGGATGATACGATGGCAAAGTATGTTCGCCTAGTAAGGGCTGTGATGACCTAATTTAATGAATGCCATGTTGAACACATTCCAAGGGAAGAAAATACTAAAGCAGATGCGCTATCAAAGTTTGCTTCATCTGAGATTGAAGAAAGTTCAGGAAGTGTGTACTTCCGTGTTTTGAAGACACGAAGCATAGATGTTAAGCTTGTGGCTCCCGTAGGCTTGGGGACGTCATGGATTGATCCCATCAAGGCTCACATTCAGACCGGTTGGTTGCCAAGCGATACAATTGAGGCACGGAAGTTAACTGTTCGAGCACTAAGGTACTCTTTGATAGATGGGATTCTATATAAAAGATCTTTCGTGGTTCCTTACTTGAGGTGTCTCAGGCCCGATGAGGCACGCTTAGCTCTTGAGGAAGTGCATGGAGGTATTTGTGGGCAACACTTGGGGGGCAGGGCCTTGGCTCATAAGATAACTCGTTTAGGCTTCTATTGGCCAGAAATGATGGCTGATGCCAAAGAATATGTGAAGAAGTGTGATCGCTGTCAGAAGCATGCACCAGTTGTTAGACAACCCCCCGAGATGCTGACCTCTATCAACTCGCCTATTCCCTTTGCCATGTGGGGGATGGATATTCTAGGGCCTTTTCCTATGGCCACGGCACAAAGGAAATTTCTGATTGTAGCCATTGATTATTTCACCAAGTGGATCGAAGCCAAACCCTTGGCCAAAATCACAACTAAGCAGGTTGCACAATTCCTGTGGGAAAACATTATGTGCCGATATGGAATTCCCCGTATCCTCATCACTGACAATGGAACACAATTCAACAATGAGGAATTCAAGAAGTATTGTGAAGAAAATGAAATTGAGTTACGATTCACCTCTGTGGCTCACCCGCAAGCCAATGGGCAAGCAGAGGTAGCAAATCGGATAATCCTGGATGGACTAAAAAAGAGGATCGAGAGGTCAAGAAATAATTGGGAGGATGAGATACTTCCAATATTATGGGCCTATAGGACCACCTGTAGAGTCACGACAGGAGCAACTCCTTTCATGTTGGCATATGGGGCAGAAGCAGTAGTTCCCGTGGAGATATCGCATTCCTCTCCAAGGATTCAGACTTTCAATGCTGTAGAAAATGAGGAAGGGCAGAGGTTAGCCCTGGATCTAATTGATGAAGTGCGAGATGAGGCACATGCAAAGATAGTAGAATATCAGAAAAAGGCTTCATTCTATTACAACCTAAGGGTTAAAGAGAGATTTTTTAAACAAGGAGATCTAGTCTTGAGAAAAATAGAGGCTTCTGGTGTTGGACAGAAAGGAAAGCTTGCCCCAAATTGGGAAGGGCCGTACAGAGTCAAGAGCGTTCAGGGTAGAGGAACCTACAAGCTGGAAACTATGGAAGGTTTTGAAGTCCCGAGGACCTGGCACGCACAAAACCTGAAGGTTTACTATGTGTAAGATTGGAGAAGTGTGATTCTCACTTGTCATTGACAAGTAGGTTTAAAAGCACCTTGAAGCTTTGCTTGCATAGGATTTTATATTCCAGTAGAATTTACATTGTCTAGTTATTGTTGATTAGGGTCGAACCCATGCTATGTAAGGTTTTGGAAAACCAGACTTCATATTAAAGAGTTTGAAATTATTTCTATCTAAGGATGTTTAAGGTTCAAATGCATATTAAAATGGTAAAGATAAAACAGAAAAAGGCAAGAAAAGCAACATATAGAATACAAGCCCCGAAGGGTAATAAGTTCTGAATACGATTAAGTCAATACATAGAAAGCCACATTGGGCCAAACAAGAAAAACAAAATACTCAAAGATCCTTGAAGAAGTCATCATCGATGTTTCCTTCATTGGCAGCAGAAGAAGGAACTGGAACATGATCAGCACCTCGAGGAGAAACAGCTTCGGCCTCAGCAGAAGAAGCAAGAATAGGAGAAAGAGGGATGTCGTCAAGAAGAGGCTCTCTCCCAGGAATGTCAGGGACTGGATAGGCAGTGAGAGTCACCTCCGGAATCTTCTTCCCAATCTCCTCTACTATCTGCTCCCAACAGCTAGAAAAGGTCTCCGGGAAGTTAGCATCGTACTCAGCATTTAGGACATCCTGAAAGTCCTGAGATGCCTTATACTCAGCTATCACCTCAGCTCGGGCCCTTTGAGCATCCAGCTCCAGCTTACGAACTTTCTCCTTCTCATCCGCCAGCTCCTTCTCTACCTCACGGAAACGAGTGAAGTTGGCCTCAGAAGCCTTGAGGTACCTATCCCTGTCCCTCTCAGCAATAGTTAGGCTGGTCCTCACATCCTTCAAATTGTGAAGGGCAGCCTGGAGATAGGTATTCATCTGCATGAACATATCAAAGTACAGTAAGTAATTAAAAAAAAAAAAAAAAAAAAAATAATAGTTAAAAAAGGAAGAGGCTTACAGAAGCCACGGCCTGAGCACCCAGACGCTCAATCTGTAGGTCATCAGAAGACTCTACGATCTCAGCCCTGTCACGAGGCGTGATCACACTTTGAGACCAAACGGCGGCAGCCTCGGAACTCCCTACTACCGTGTCCCTCCTCTGAAGGCCCCAAGTGACGGTGAAGGGAGAGGTATCTTCATCAAGGCTAGGAGGCCTCTGGGATAAAAAGGTAGGGACGGCCTCCTGAACCGTGACTGAAGGGCCGTCACCAATCCTAACCCGCTTGTCGCGGTGGGTCTCAACAGCAGAGCCCTGGGCGGCACGGGCCTCCCGCTTCTTGAAGATCGTGTCCAAAGCGGCCTTAGCTGCAGGCAAATACGAACACGTAAGAAAAAGGACAAATAGAGAAAGGAGAAAATGGAACAAAAAGGGGAAAGAAATACCCTCGGGACCGAGGTCACTTAGACCTAAACTTTGCAAATTACCCTCTGAAAGGATGAGAGCGCAATGGTGCAAGTTATCAGCAGTAATAGCCTTGATGGCCGCATCCTCATCTATCCCCAATTTTAGGTCTCTTAAAGACCCGTCTATACTTTTTGAGAAGTTGGGCCTGAAAAAATGATCCCAACCCTCCTCGGAATCCAGAAATACAAAAAACCACTCACTCTTCCATGTTGGATACGAGTCGGGGTTGGTGCCAGAAATAAAGCAGGAACGGGCCAAGGATCTATGAACTATTTTGACCCATCCTTGGTCCTCAGAAGCATTTACAAATTTAAATAAGTAACGAAAGACACAAACATTTGGCTCAAAACCGTGTTTACGAGATTGGGCCATATAACAGTGAATAAAACGCCAAGAGTTGGGTGTGAGTTGGGTCGGACAGACTCGGGCCTCAGCCAAGAGGCGAAAAACAAAAGGATGAGGAGGTAGGCGAAAACCAGCATAGAAGGTTTCCTTATAGACCCGAATGGCCCCAGGTTTTGGGTAGCAGGCCCTATCATTTGGGCCTGGAGCCTCGGCCCTATAAGGGTGAGAAATGCCAAAAAGGCGGGCTATGGTGCCTACTTGATCTAGACCAAATCTAGAAGGATAATTATATGCATCTAAGTGTAACATGTTAGGAAAGGCTTGCCCGAATTCGGTTAAAAGATCCCTAAGAGAAATAACTGAGGAATGTACAAGAGATTTTTTACCTCGGCTGACCCTAGAGGGACGGGCGACAGCTTGGGGGACATGGGAGTGAGATGAATCGGAATCCGCCATGAATGAAGAACCCAGGAAGCTCTTGAAAGTAAGTGAAGAAGATGAAGATTCAAACGGAATCTTCAAAATCAGCCCAGAAAGCGGTGGAGTATAAAGCCGGAAATAGCTTGGAGGTGGCGATTCTTAAGAGACTAATTGCAGAGTTGAAGTTTAGAAATTTTTGTGAAGGTGAAGTGTGAGAAATGAACTCACACTCCACCTCTTATATAGAGGAGCTCAAAGATGCACAAATGGGCCTGGGCCTAAGAAAAAGGCGGGAAGCCCATAAGATTTGAATTTTGAAAAGATTTAAAATCAAAGTTCATTGAATGAATCAAAGCTCGAACGACCTCCAACAACGCCCAGGAGACAATATTCCTAGGCGCTGTTGGAAGGATGTCTCCTAGGCGAGGGTCAACAACGCCTAGGAAGTATGGGGCCTCCAACAACGCCCAGGAGACAATATTCCTAGGCGCTGTTGAAAGGATGTCTCCTAGGCGGGGGTCAACAACGCCTAGGAAGTATGGAACCTCCAACAACGCCCAGGAGACAATATTCCTAGGCGCTGTTGGAAGGATGTCTCCTAGGCGGGGGTCAACAACGCCTAGGAAGTATGGGGCCTCCAACAACGCCCAGGAGACAATATTCCTAGGCGCTGTTGAAAGGATGTCTCCTAGGCGGGGGTCAACAACGCCTAGGAAGTATGGAACCTCCAACAACGCCCAGGAGACAATATTCCTAGGCGCTGTTGGAAGGATGTCTCCTAGGCGGGGGTCAACAACGCCTAGGAAGTATGGGACCTCCAACAACGCCCAGGAGACAATATTCCTAGGCGCTGTTGAAAGGATGTCTCCTAGGCGGGGGTCAACAACGCCTAGGAAGTATGGGACCTCCAACAACGCCCAGGAGACAATATTCCTAGGCGCTGTTGAAAGGATGTCTCCTAGGCGGGGGTCAACAACGCCTAGGAAGTATGGGGCCTCCAACAACGCCCAGGAGACAATATTCCTAGGCGCTGTTGGAAGGTCGTCTCCTAGGCGGGGGTCAACAACGCCTAGGATGCATTATGCAATAAAAGCCAATTTTCTGATTATTTAATTAATCAGAAAATGGGCTAAAAGTAAGAAAATTGCTGAAAAATCCCAGAAAATTAGGGAAAAATCCCAGGAATTAGGGAAAAAATCCAGAAATTAAGGATAAATCCCAGAAAATTAGGGAAAAATCCCAGAAATTAGAAAAAAAAAATCCAGAAATTAAGGATAAATCCCAGGAAATTAGGGAAAAATCCCAGAAATTAGGGAAAAAATCCAGAAATTAAGGATAAATCCCAGGAAATTAAGGATAAATCACAGAAATTAAGGGAAAAATCCAGAAATTAAGGGAAAAATCCAGAAATTAAGGATAAATCCCAGAAATTAAGGGAAAAATCCAGAAATTAAGGATAAATCCCAGAAAAATAAGGAAAAATCCCAGAAAAATTAGGGAAAATTCCAGAAATTAGGGAAAAATCCCGGAAATAAGGGAAAAATTCCTGGAAATCAAAATAATTCCTAAATAAAAGGAAAAATTCGTTGTAAACGTGTAGGTCGCTCCACACTTTACGAAAAAACGAAACCCTGTAAGGGAACAAATGGACTTAACTTCTGCGAAACCTATTCAATGTTTCCCAAAAGTTGGGGGGCAAATGATAGGGATAAATAAATTATGATTGTATAATTAAATACTGCATTAATTGTACAAGCTGTGGGCTGCTAGGCCCAATAAAAAGATATATGATATTCAGACCAGAAAGGTTAAGCCTGATGGACCAGATCAGGCCTGGTGGAATAAAAAAGGCCCAAAAGCCCTGATTATTAATTAATTTCGTAATTAATTAGTAAGGGAGAAATCAGATGTTGAAAAGAGTCCCGATAAGGATATAAATCCTTAGAGATTAGCCTCAAGGGGACCTAAAAGGATAAGGAATCAGCTTCCTACTTCCTAGGACTCCTAAGTCTATCCTAATTCAGAGGCTTGTCCACCAAGTCTCCTATACCAAGTCCAATTCAAGGACCACCAACATCTATATAAGGGGTCTCACCCCACAGATCAGAACTACGTTTTTTGACTTGATCCTTGGCAATCAGCAAGGTACGTAGGCATCTTGTTAAGGCAGATTGAGTCACGAAACACAAGAGCAGTCAAATCGAGCCTTGGAGCTCACGTTCCTTAGTATTAAATACAGCAATTATATATAGTAGTTTTAATCCATAACAATATGTTTTGATGATTTCATCATGTAGATAATCTTTTTCTAGTCAATTTGGTATATTATATGTCAAAATAGAGTTCAATAATACATAGAAATTGATGTTTGTTCTGGAAAATTGAAATTAGGGTTTATTTTCTTGAACAAATTCAATTGAAAATTAGGAAATTTTAATCTGTTGATTCTGGGTATATTTGGATAGTACCAGCTTGTAGATCGCTTAAAAACAGTTCGATTGGTGTGTACCAGTTGAAGAGAGGAGATCTGGAAGCTACTCGCAGGAAAAACAACCCGTGGTGGCGTCGGAAAACTTCGACGAGATTTTCTGGCCAAACCACAAGTTGATTTATCTATTTGAGGGCAACAACGGGTTCCTGGCAATTAGTACTGCAGTTCTGCTACGTTTGGTGCTGTTCTGGGCAGGAAAAGCCGACCGGCGACGGTCGGCGGCGGCACGACGAAACTCTGGCCGGCCAAACTCGTCGGGAAAGACGACATGAGTGATAAAGTGCTGTTTGGCACATGAAGTTTCCCCTGGCTTGCAAAACTAGTATTACAATTTTAAAAATTTATAAATTATGGATTTCTGTTTATAAAATTTATAAAAACTATATTTATGTTTATATTTTATTTTCAGAAAATTGTTTTAATTATTTAAAATTCTAAAAATCAATATTTTAAATTCTAAAAATTATTTTAAATTCAAAATTAAATCTTAATTAATTAATTAATTAATTTTAAGTGATAATTAATAATTTAATTAATCAATTAATTTAAATATTAATTGATTAATTAATTTAATTAGTTATTATTTAATTTTAATTGATTTAATAATTAGATATAATGATTTATTTTTAATTAAAAAATTCCGAAAATAATTACGAGCTTTAAAATATTATTTAAAATTATTTTCAAGGCTCTATAATTATTATAAAATTATTTTAAAGTCAGATTCGGGTGTTCGAACCCTATTATTTAAATATAAAATAATTTAGAGTCCCGTTTAAATTCCGAAAGATGTTCAAAAATTCATATTAAATACTTGGAAAATCATTTTAACCCCGAATCTTCTTTGAAAATTTTTTTTGATTGAATATCTTACATGTTACGTGTTATATGTGATCTGATTGATGCATAATATGACTGTACGTGCATTGTTTGACTGTTTTATTCATAACTTTCTATCCGTACGTCGGATTTGGGTGAAACGAAGGGTAGTTCGAAGCTTGTATCAAATAGAATGAATTGAGATGTAGTGTTGATAAGTATATGTGATGTTTAACATAGGAAGCGAGGCGTAGAAAGGGAAAACAAGTGGTCAGTGAGTGGGAATCAATTGACAAGTGCAAGTAGAATAAAAGCGATTGATAAGGCAAGTGTTTCTGCTCTTCGTTGTAATATAATTGCAAGTACTCCTAGTGGTTCTTGGTCTATATTTCAAGTACTTTGAAATGCTTAACCCGAAGTGTTTCTGCTCTTCCTTGTGATTCTTATTGATCTTGAGCCATACGCCTGATTCTTCATAAACCATTGATTGTTGAATTCTCAAATATAAACCACACCTATACGATACTACTCTATAAATACATATCTACCACATTCTGATTCTTGATACAATATTGCTAAACATACCAACCCTTATATCTTGTGTAACAGAAGACCGATTCTTGTAACTCTTGAACCCATGGGTCTTCTACTTTTTGATTCTTCCCTTGATTGAAACCCAACCTTTATGATTTCCTTGTTATTCCATCATGGAACTAAATATCATCCTATGCTTCGAAATAAATATTGTTTATAATTCAACTATTGATTTACATTACTTATAATATTATGATTCTAGAATTGGATTGTTTTAAAATATGGACCAGATTCGTGGTCAGACCAGATTCGTGGTCATAATAGGCCAATATGTGCCTTGGATCCTGTATATAGAGCAAAGCTGGGAGCCTTGCTCGGGGTTAGTGCGTGACTGATCAGCAGCCTAACCTTGGTTTTTAAAATGAAAATGAATATCCAATTATAATCATTACTTATCAGTAAACTTGATTCCTTATATCATCTCAATTGATCATTGTTAATCTCAGTGACTGCCATTGTGACTTGCTGAGCTAGTTAGCTCACTCTTGTAAATCTGTTTATATTCTTTTCCAGTGATTGCTATATATTAGCAATCACTCATGGATAATGGTAAGTAGGGTCATTGCTATATATTATTATATTCATAAACAGGTTTAAATATAGTGTGTGTGTGTGTGTTGTGGTCCCCAAACCTCTGACCGGGGTTTGGAGGGCATTACAGTTAGTCTGTTTAAAGCAATTCCAGATAACCCCCTTACGAACTTGCAACTTCTTTGGTTTTCTCCCAACAGTCTTGAAATGAGTTTTGATTGGTGGCCTAAATGAAGGTAGGTTTGAGTTTTCTTTAAGGTGGTTTGGCTATAAGTGTTTTGTATTTTGAGTAAAGTGTTTTCAGTTTGTTTGTACAAAAGTTTAGGCTTAGAGGTTAAAGGTGGTTGAGTGTATGAGCTTGCAGGCTTATAGGTTTGAGTAGGTTGAATCTTGATTTGTAGTTCTTGGACATTTTTCTTGACACCTTCTTCTCCACCCTTTCTCCTCCGCCTATTTTCTTCTCTTCTTTTCTTTTCATCTCTTTTATTTTCTTCTACTTTTCTTCCAGTTGTATTAAAAGATTGACTTGGATTTGATCCAGAAGGTTTTTGCTCATCATTCTTCTGCTTATTATCATTCTTGTCATCTATTGTGTTGAATTGAGTAGTTGGCAACATGGTCTCAGCATTTTATAGGTATCTTTCCAGCATCCTAATCATCTCCACATCTCCAGCTGTTTTGTTCTTTTTGCTCTTTAAGTTAGTTTCCAATGTCATAATTAATCTTGTTTTTCCCCTTATACAGTTTTTGGGAATGGTGAAGTATCTGCACTGTTTGGTTTCTGGATGGATGTAGGCCACCGCCTTGCTTGGATGTAGATAGGCTTCAGGAAAAGCATCTATCTGAGCTTTCTTGAGTTTATTGAAGAATTGGGTGTTCTATGGAATTACTTGATTAACTCTATCAATTATTACATCCAGCTCAGATGCTCTCATGGTTTGAACATTTCAGAGAGACACATGTAGAAACCTATCCAAACCACATTTATTGACATTGGCCACTATTTTTTTTCTAAAAAGTTGTCAACCTTTACAATAATCACTCTTAAAAAATTGATGTTGTTGGCCAAAGATCTTTTGTAAGTGATGTAGTTGTTATGTAGAGAGAATTTTAGCACAAACAATAGCTCATTAAACTCTTTATCTTGACAGGGTCCTACTGCAGTTTTGTGGAGTCTGTCTTTATTAACATCTTGAGAAGTTTTGGTCTGAGTAGAGCTTTGGCCAAAGTGAGCAGTTGATTTTCCAGCTTCCTTTGATTTACCAGATTCCTTGGATTGTTGAATTCTAGCTTCCATCTCCCCCTTAGTCTTGGTAGCAGGCAGGAGTAGTGGAGTTGGAATTTCTGGCCTCACAGCTTCAGGAAGTGCATGCAAAGGAATATTTAGAGCACCCATGATAGCTCCCAATGATACTGAGTTTTGCATTTGAAGATGCTTATAGGGGTCTACCAAAGATTTGATATCTGCATGTTGACTTTTTACTAGTACCGTTAGTTGAGAGACTTGACTTGTGAGAGAATCATTAGATGACTGTAGAGATGAGACTTGAGCTTGAAGAGCTTGGATTTGCAGATTAGTGGATGTTGTCATTGGTGGTTGGGTAATTGATGAGACAGAAGCACCAAATGTGGCTTGAAGAGACTCTTTGATTCCCTCCATCAAACTAGTTGAAGGTTCATACCTAACTTGACGCAGTTGATCCAGTTTGACCCTTGTGTTATTGTTACTAGTGATGTGATTTTGGACAACTTCATGCAGAGCCAGAAAAGATTGTTTAAGGTTCTTGAGGTTTTGCTCCATACTGGACATATCAAACCTGGCCATTTGATCAGCAAATTTAGTGATTTTATTCTTGATCTCTACTTGAGTTGGCACAAGATCATCCAATTTTTCTTTGACCAATATCCTGATTTTATCCCGATGACTATTCAAAGTCTGTTGTAGTGTTTTACCAATAAGGTGAAAAGCTTTGACCTGTGCCTTGTAGACTTCTGTAATAGCATCATAAACTTCCTTTGGAATGAGAGTTTTGGCATTACTTCCTAGGATAGTTATGTACTCTTCTCTAAACCTATCCAGAACCTCATCCATCTCTAAACTAAAGGTTTGGTCTAGCCAAGCATCAACATTTCCATCTTTTTCAGCTTCATTACAAATATTTTCTTACATTTCTTCAAAATCTATTTTTTAAGAGAGCAAGATAGCTTGATAATCCTGGTTGGACATATCAATAGAGAGCATCTGTTGTGTAATATTAGCAAGGCCAGAGAGTTGGTCCACTAGAAGATCATTCATGATAATGGGCTGAGTTTGAGCAACCCGCAACCACTGTGAGATGAGGTGTGAGGGTTGTTGAGTAGGGTTGAAGGTATACGGTATATATGTTTAAGTTGAGGTAGAGGGTTGAGAAGTGGTTGGTAACCCTGTGATTGGAATCATTGTTGAACTCACAGTAGAAACTGTGGTTGTGACAGTGTGTTGTTCACCAAGAATGGGAACCTCCATTTGATTTGGAGGGGATTTGACCAGGTTACTGTCATGTATTATGGCCTCAAACCCTTGTTCTTCTTGCAAAGAACTGGCACCTGAATGTGCTTTACTTGTCTCCCCACTAATTGAATCATTGACAATTGAACTCCTAGTTTCAATTGCTAAAGTAATTTCAGCCAGGGTTTTGAGGGGAGTTGTCCCTACATGAGGAACCTCCAATTGAATTGGAGAGGATTTAAATAGATCCCCCTCAGGAGTACTACCCTCAAACCTTTCAATCTGTGAAGATTGAATTGCACATGAAGGTGTATTTGGTACAACCACGGGGTCTATATTAAAAACTGATGAAACCCCAGTATTTTTGTTGGTTTCATCAAGGTCTACCCCAGAATGTAGCCTCTCCCCAACTGATTGTGGTTCTTGGGTGGTGAGCACAGTTTCATGAACTGTGTCCATTGATATTGGAAACACTTGTGAAGTGGATACAAGTGTTTCATTTTATGTAGAAAAATTTTAAGAGATTAGATTACTGACTTTAAAATTGAGTTTTGGCAGCTCCCCCTGAATGGATGAGGGAGCTTCAAGAGATGTGCTCTCAGTGTTTGTGTCATCCTTATTCCTTCTTTCATAAACTTGAATGTGTTCAAGTTGTGGTGTAGACTTTTTACAGGATGCACTAGGGAGAGTGCTTTGTTCAATAAAGACACCATGTTGAGAGGATGCTTTTAGAGTCAATTTTGAACCTTCTTTTTCAACTACATCCTTTTGGGAGGATGCAGAGGTAGCTTGAGTGTTCAGCTCATATTTCTTTACCTTCTCTGGCTTTTTGACCAAGGTAGACTCTGGTTGTGTTTGATCCTCACCACTCTCATTTATTACTGTTAATGGTCCCTGCTTTCTCTTCTTTTTACTCACTTTCACCCTTTTGAGAGGATGAAATGGTTGGTTTCCTAGCTTATAATGGTAGTGAAGGAAGAGTCTCAGTTTTGGAAGGCCCCTGTTACTGTTCCTGTGTTTGTTCTTCCACAGGTACATGAGCTATTACTGTACTAGTTGTGGCTATAGACCTCATGTCAGGTATAGGTTAAGGGTAAGTCCCGAGTCTCTCCAACATAAATGGAGTAATTCTAAGTTTTACATGTACCTAAATTTTTGTAATAAGTGAGACAAATAGAATTTTGGACACCTGTTTACAATTGCCTATCCGTGTTCTATCTATACCATTAAGTAAATGAATGTCTAGAACTTTATAGTTTAAAGTAGACATTATAAACCTAGGAAAAAAAATGTGCTTACCCTTGTAGCTAAAGGCCTTTTGAGCTTTGTGCTAAGTTCCCGCAAAATCAGAATCCCCACATTGATATGTCTGTGGTGAGCCATGGAGAATACCAGCTTCTGGACCACATTTGAGATGTTGTCATAGCATGTCTTCCTGCACGTGAAAGCCCTCACAATTGAGTCAAAAAGGAATGACCATTCCCTCATCAGATGCTTCTTCCTCAGGCTAGCCAGGTTTATCTTTTCACTGTAGTTGATAAAATCCATGAACTCAACTAGCTCCTATTGAGTTGGGACCTCTACCATGTTGTCAGTAGGAATGCCCAAAGCCAGTTTGACATCATTCTCAGTAAATTCCACTTGTTGGCCTTGAATAGAGCAGTTAATCATTATAGGTACAGCTTGGTTCTCATGCACCACTGTCCTAATCACAGCCGAGTTACAGAAGTCATTAAGAGCATCCAAATATAGAATTAGATTTGCAGTTAGAGCACCTGCAAAGAATGTCCCAGAAAGGAACTTGACAAAGCTCTTGAAGCTATCAGGAGCTTGGTTTGCATCTGTGAATGCAATATAATTGGTGCCCTCCTTTGGGATAAAAGCTCTAACAGTGCTAGATACCATTTCAAGTGTTTAAATTTGAGTGGGTAAGATATTTGAAGAAGAAAGTGTTCGAAATGAGAGAGAACGGTTATAATTTGGAAAAATTAGGTCACTTGAGATCTCAAAAGAGTAAAGAGGGGTTATGTCGAGATTTCTGGGTATTTATAGAAAAAGGTAAGTGATTATCGAGAAGTAGAGATGAACGGTTGGGATTTTCTTATCGAGAAGTCATTTGTAAGAATAGATACATATCGATATGTCACTTTCCTGACTCTTATTGTCAAATAAATACCCAGTTTGTCCTAAACAGGCTGAATTTTTCCAATTTTTATTTGAATAAATCAAAATAAAATTAGAATGATATTTTTATCAAAAGTATTTCACTAAGATAATTTATTGAACTAAATTATTTCAGATTTGAGTTACCAAGAAGTTTAAGAATGATACTTGTAGAGAACTCTATCGAGAAGTCTCAAAGTGACTTATCAAGATCTCTACAATGACCTATCGAGAAGTCATAGTGAAGCTTGTTGAGAAGTCATTCGAGAAGTCTAGAAAAAGTCTTATCGAGAAGTCATTTTGACTTATCGAGAACTCAATTCTCTATATACTTTTGTTTCTTTTGATTTCGCCTTATGCTAATTTTACATATTGAGAATGTAAATTAACAGTTAAACAGTTTTCTTAGAATTTGAAGAATTCCAACCTAAATTTTGAATATTTGAAAAATAAATATAAATAGATTTCTGAAATATTTATAACTCATATTCCAGTTAATTTTCAATTACATCAAATTAATATTGATTCACTAGAAATTAATTTGGTGCAAACATATTAGTTGAGTTCTTACCTTTAGGATGAAGAATTTAACATTCTAATTTCACCAACAAGTCTAGTGAAAATTGTTTCATCCAAATGTTTAGTAAAAATGTCAGCTAATTGTTTTTCTGTTGGAACAAAAATAATTTTAATAGTACCATTTGCAGCATGTTCTCTATTAAAATGGTACCTTACATCAATGTGCTTTGTTCTAGAATGATTAATAGGATTAGAAACAATAAAAATAGCACTAGTATTATCACACATAATTGGAATTTTATGTAACACTAGGCCATAATCCATTAACTGGTTTCTAATCGAAAGCACTTGAGCACAACAACTTCCAGCAACTGTGTATTTAGCCTCAGCTGTGGAAGTTGACACAGATTGTTGTTTCTTGTTATACCAGGATACAAGTATTTGTCCATGAAATTGACAGCTTCCACTAGTACTCTTTCTATCAACCCTACATCCAGTAAAATATGCATCTATTTATCCAACAGCTTCAAATCCAGTTCCCTTAGAATATCATAATCCCAAGTTTGGTGTTCCCTTTAAGTATCTAAAAATTATCTTCACAGCCATCAAATGTGATTCCTTGGGATTGGCTTGAAATCTTGCACACATACATGTTGCAAACATAAATTCTGGTCTACTTGCAGTCAAATATAACAAAGATCCAATCATTGCTCTCTAACCTAAAATGTCTACACTTTTTCCTTTCTTATCTTCATCCAACTTTGTAGCTGTAGACATAGGTGTTGATGCAGGTGAACAATCAACCATTCCAAATTTCTTCAATAAATTTGTAACATACTTGGTTTGGATGCTGAAGATTCCATCACTTCTTTGACTGACTTGAAGTCCAAGAAAGTAACTTAATTCTCCTATCATGCTCATTTCATATTCACTCTGCATGAGTCTTGAGAATATTTGATATAGTTTTTCATTAGAGGAACCGAAAATGATATCATCCACATAGATCTGAACTAGGATCATATCACCACCATGCTGCTTGTAGAATAGAGTCTTATCAATTGTTCCTCCAGTGAATCCATGTTTAGGTAAAAATTCTGACAGTGTTTCATACCAAACTCTAGGTGCTTGCTTTAATCCATAGAGAGCCTTGAGAAGTTGGTAGACAAAATATGGAAATTCTGGATCTTCAAAGCTAGGTGGGTGTTGCACATAAACCTCTTCTTCCAACTCACCATTTAGGAATGCACTATTTACATCCATTTGATACACTTTAAAGTTTGAGTGTGCAACAAATGTAAGAAAGATCCTTATTGCTTCAAGTCTTGCAACTGAAGTAAAAGTTTCATCATAATCAATTCTTTCTTCTTGTGGGTAGCCTTTTGCAACCAATCTTGCTTTGTTTCTTGCTACAATTCCATTTTCATCCATTTTGTTCCTATACACCCACTTTGTTCCAATTATACTTTTATTCTTTGGTGCAGGACCAACTTCCAAACTTTATTTCTTTCAAACTTATTTAGCTCTTCTTGCATAGAAGATATCCAGTCAGGATCAAGTAGAGCTTCCTTAATTTTCTTAGGCTCAATTTTTGAAAGAAGCATATATGTAGTCATTCATTATCAGTTGCACTTCTAGTACTCACTCCATCATTTGGATCACCAATAATTGCTTCTCCTTTGTGACTCTTATCCCATTTTCTGGTGTAAGTTTATTGATTTGAATTTTCTGCATTTTCTTCCCCATTGGCATGCCTTGCTGAACTTTCTCCTCTTTCTCCCCCTGAGTTTGTGCTTTCAAATTCAGGTATTTGAGATGAGCTTCCATTCTCATGATTCACTTACTCAATTGACTCCCCATTCCATCTGTTGCTTGTGTTGACTTCATTTTCATCTTCAGAATCACCATCAATGTTGAGATTTTCAAACTTTAGGGCTTCAGCTTCATTTTCATCAAGGCATTCCAAGCCTAGACACTTGTCATCATCAAAAGTCACATATGCGCTTTCCATAGTTTTCTTTTGTTTAATCACATAGACTTTGTAGGCAGTTCTCTCCAATGAATATCCCAGAATAATTGCTTCAAAAACTTTAGAGTCAAATTTTCCCACATATTCAGAGTTGTCTTTTAGAACATAACACTTTCTTTCAAACACATGCAGATGCTTTACAGTAGGCTTCCATTTTGATAATATTGAGTAGGGTGATTTTCCAAGATTTTTATTGATGAGATATCTATTTTGAGTGTGGCATGCAATGTTGACAGCTTCTTCCCAAAAACTTGTTGGCAAATTGGCATCTTGTAGCATTGTTCTAAAAGCCTTAACCAAAGTTCTATTATTTCTTTCAAATACCCCATTTTGCTGAGGTGTCCTTACTGCTGAGAATTCTTGAACAATGCCCTTGTCCTTGCAGAATTCAGTTAAGGTTGCGTTTCTGAATTATGTGTCATTGTTACTTCTTAATCTTTTTACATAACTCTGATCTTCAGCCTGCTTCTCAATTTTACTGATGTGTTCAATAATGATGTGTGGAGTTTCATCCTTAGAATGTATAAACTCTATCCATGTGTACCTGGAGTAGTCATCCACCATCACAAGTGCATATTTCTTTCTTGAAATTGATAAGACATTTACTGGTCCAAACAGGTCCATGTGAATAAGTTGCAAAGGTGCACTTATAGAATTCACAGCTTTGCTTTTGTGACTAGACCTTTTCATTTTTCCTTTTTGACAAACCTCACAAACTTCATTTTGAGCAAACTCTAGATTCGGCATGTCTCTGACTAACTCCTTTTTCATAAGGGTATTGATAGCTTTGTAATTCAGGTGAGAGAGAATTTTGTGCAACAACTTTCTTTGCTCAAAAGATGCCTTGGTGGTGAAGTAACAAATTCCATCCTTATTTACTGAGAATAAGTTTGCAATAAATAAGCTTCCCTTTTTTGCTCCTTTCAAAGCAACTTCACCAGTCTTCTTGCTGATAATTGAGCATTCTCTTTTGTCAAATGAAACCTTGAATCCTCTATCTGGGAATTGACTGACACTCAGGATATTCACCTCAAGACCAACTACCAGTGCTACATCTTCAATTACAACATTTCCAGAAACTAACTTGCCTTATCCTATTGTGAATCCTTTGATGTTATCTCCAAAAGTCACCAATGGGCAAGCCATCTCCTCAAATTGTGATAGCAGGGCTTTATCACCTGTCATATGCCTGGAACATCCACTATCTATGATCCATATGACCTTCTTCTCTTTGCCCTGCACACAATGAGGATTAATGTGTTTGGATACCCAAGCAGTGTTGGGTACTTTCTTCTTGTTAGAAGAATGTGCAGGAGTAGAATTTGATGATTCAGAAAGAATAGTGTTCAAATTTTTCTTTACAGTTTCCTTCTTGGTTGTAGACTCAGTTTTTGTCTCTTTGAGATTCATTCTCAGTCTATCTCAGCTTGTCATTACTTTCATGTTGTAATAATGTAATCAAATTTGTTACAGAAGGAATAGGGGTCTTTAGCCTTTGCTTTATTGTATTTGCAGGCTCCCACTTTTGGCTCGCTAACTATCTTTTTGCAAAGGTGAGTTAGATGACTTGTAGAGCCACATTTTTGACATTTTTTCCTAGGAGCATCTGTAACAAATGCAAAGTTGCTGCTCTTGTTCACTCCAAATTTCCCATTCATATTCTTTTTTCTTTCCTGAATGTTCAGTCTTGATTTCCTTGATTGGCTTCTCAAAAACTTGATTCACCATGGGCTTCTTTTAAGTTTTAGGAGTTGGAGTTGTTTCACACTACTAGAAAACCTTCAATAGACATCGGCCATAAACTGATATTAAAATTTTTTCGGACCGATGTCTATGCGGGTGTAGAGAAAGGTACCCCCATATGACATCGGTTGTGAACTGATGTCTGAGAACAACTTTAACATCGGTTCCGGGTCAAAATCCGATGAAAATTCTCTGTTTTTAAACAAGAACTACATTACAATCTTTTCTAAATAGCTTTTATATGATCTAATTATGAAACTCAACTATTAATTTACAAAGTATAAATCATCATTTACATCGTTTATAAAAATAAACTCGATGTCAAAGCCCGCTTTAACATCGCTTTTGAACAATAACTGATGTAAGTTCTTATTTTTGAGATTGTTAGTCTCTAAACAAGTGCTAATAATACACGCAAGTATACGAGTTCGCAAGTAGTATAAAACCTTTTCTAGTTCATTCCCACAGAGACTGTATTGGTTAACTATTAATTTATGCACCTAAACAACAATGTATGGTTATTATCCAATGCTAAGACGAAGAACAAATTGAGATTGTTTATAACTAAGAATTATGCTAACAATTATAACTACGAGAATAAGATTGACTGAAATAATATATATGACAAGCATGTGATTCTAACTTTATTAAATACTTCATTCGATAGCCTTATTGTTCTCAACCTTAGCATGCAGTGGTGATGACACTAATCAGACATCCATAAAACAGATAGAAGCTGAATATGCACCAATTATATTAAGACCCTATATGTCTATAGAATTTGACAACATAAGGGTTTAAGCACAAGTTATCTATCTTGATTACATAGGGCAAGTAAGATGGTTAAAATTACCCACGAATCATGCAGAACAATTACATGAACCTATGCTAGCATGGCAAGTTCTAAATCCTTAAATTCACTTTCGCTTCATTAAGAATTAACACAATATCTTACAAGTTCACGACGCTCATAAGACGAATACGCACAACCAATACTAGGTTATCATAAAATCACCACATACTAAGGCATCAAACAATTTAACTAAAGAAATCCATAAATAAATCCGCTAGAACTCCATGATAACGATTAGCCCATAATCGGGCTCATCATCAACGTGGGTTCCAATGAAAGCATGGTATAACAACGTAGTCTTTATAGCGAATAAATAAAACCAAGTACAAACAAGAGTATAGGTTCTGTAAAATAAGAAACAAGCATCCAAATTATGACTCAAAACAAAGATTCACAAGAATAAACTAGATCATCTTCGTCATTGTTGAATTATACTAAAGGTCTCTTTCTGTCTTCTCCTTACGCTCTTGTCCGTCTCTAACTTCATATCTATTAAAAACAACCTAATATGAATATATATAGAAGCCCTTAACAATCTGGAAGGCTTCCCTTTTAGAATTGTAGTAGAAACAGGATTCTGAAATTCGGCCTCGGCGCGGCCGCGCGGTATCACAGTAGCGCGCGGGTGCGCTGTATTTCTGGAACCCCGGCTGTGATAACGCGCGGCCGCGCCATCCTTATTGGAAAAACTCAGATTTCTTTTTAAATATTACTGCTTCGAACCGGCTTTCCACGAGATTTTAATCCAACACCACCTGGACACCAAATTAGCACCAAAATAATGCTAATTCATCTGATTACCTGTTTAGTGCCTGAAATGCAAAAACAATAGAAAATACATTAAAACACATAACAACTTGAGTGCAAATACACCAATTCAAAGCTTATTACAGCATAATAAAGTGTCATAAATGCCATTCAACAGACATCAGATATAGTTTTTGGCCCGATGTGTTATTTTATTTTTAACATCGGTTTAGTTCTGAGAACAGTAGTCTGGATACCTATGTAACATCAGTTTTTAACATTTGACCGATGTATTTTTTAACTTTACATCAGCTTCTTTGTAGTTTTTTTAGGAACTGATGTCCGTATACCTTTTTAACAGTTTTTAAGAAATTTTATGTAGGACATGATGTTTAATCATAGTTTGGACATCTGAATTTAGAAATTCTGTGTAAAAACTTGTTATTCCCTAACAATACAACAAGAATTATGGAAGGGGGGTTGAATGTAATTCTGGCTTCTTTTAGAGATTTATAAAAATGTTCTAACTAAATATATATATATATAAGTGTTTTGATTGCAAAGTATGGAAAAAGGAATTAAGTAAATGAAACACAAAGTAATAAAAACGCAAGTCTTTAAAACTTTCTGGTGGATTTGAATATATCCACCAGATATATATATATATATATATATATTGATAGGGAATAAATAAATCCTGATTATGTAGTTAATATTGCACATGATTTGGGCTACAAGGACCAATAGGAAGATGTATGACATTTAGACCAAAAAGGTTAAGACATTGATCAGGCCTGATGGACCAGATCAGGCCTGATGGAACAAAAAATGCCCAAAACCCTGAATTTTAATTAATTTCGTAATTAATTAATAAGGGAGAAAAACATCTATTAAGATGAGTCCTAGTGGGGATATAAATCCTTGTAGATTGGCCTTTAAGGAACCTCATGGGATAAGGAATCAACTTCCTACTTTTTAGGACTCCAAAGTCCATTCTAATTCTGAGTCTTGACCACCAAGTCTCCTAACCCAATTCCAATTCAAGGACTCCAAACATCTATATAAGGGGTGTAAACCCCAATTTTTGGAATCTTTGAAATACTGATGAATACTGATTTTGTTGATTATACTGATTAAAAAAACGTTTCATGCCACACTATGTAGGAATTCTTTTATTGATATTCTGAGATCTTATTAGTACTCCATATGGTATATAAGTGTTACGACCGGCATTTTCGTGTAATATTATTTGTGGATTTGCCATAATATTAAAGCCGAATAAAAATATGTTCACTGATTGTACGTTTGTGTGAGTGAAAATTTCTGCATTATAAAATTGTTATGTGTAGTATATGATTTTTCAAAGCAAAAGTTTAATTATTTCCTTTATTTTTGATTTATAAGGAATATTCTAAGCCTTGGAAAAATTTTCTTTTAAAAGATATTTTGTTCACAAATTTTGAAAATGATTTTATAAAATCTCTAAAAATCCAAGTTATTTTATGGTATAAATTTTATAATTTTTGAACTTTTATTTTATTACATAAAAATAAATCTTTGAAAATTTGGTTGCTTAATAATTATCAAATTACATAGAAGACCTTGCATGCAAATCACCTTTCTATTCTCTCAAAGGGAAAATAAGACCTTTCCAACCCCACTAACTCATTTGTTGATTACCAAATTACCACACTAACCTTGCATGCAAAATGGCCTAACTTTAGCTAGAGGACATTTTTGTACATTCTCACTTCCACTCATTATTTTGTCAACCAAAAAGCATAAAACTAAAATCAAAGTGGGAGAAGTCATTCCACTCACTCCACACTCCAACACACCACATTTTTCTCTCCTCCCCCTCCCACCATTACTCTCGGTCGAAGCCCCATTCCCCTACCCCCTTCCATTTTCCATTTAATTCTTCATCTTCCCAAGTGTAAATCTTCTACCTACATTCATCTTATATACTTTCCAAGAGTTTTGTGACTTGGAAGTTGAAGTTACATGGAATCATGTGTAGTTCTTATGTGATCTCCAAAGAGAAACTCTTGATTCTTGTGAATTCAAGAGCTGTCTATGAGATATATTTTATATATGTGCTAACTAAGTGCTTTATGGAGATATCATGCTTTAAAATCCTTTGCATGCTACTGAAATTTCATTATATATTTATGTTTAGCCATGCATGCTAGTTTTAAGATATTAAAATGATGATCAACCATGTTTTTCATGCTACTCTTTTTGAAATCATGTTGCTATGTCTAAAAATCTATAAATTCAAAATATGTGTGCTTAAAATAGATTGTTTCCATGATAAATTTCTTATTAATAGTTAAGAGAAGATATATTTCATGATTATTAAGGATGAGTAATAGGTACAAGTCGAATTTGCAAGCATTTAAACTTTATGCCTAGCCGAAATCTTGTTATGTGTTTTCCATGAGTTACATGTTATATTTTTAGTTGCATGTTGTTGATTCTTGGGCATGGATGATATCCCCTTCTGTTGAGGCACTATTTTAGGACATTAAGACACTAGGTTTTCTTTGGAAAGAGTTGGATGCTTGGTAATTAAGTGGGAGTTAAGGTGGAAACGGATTAGTTAGTGTTTGCATTTTTCCAGATTTGATGCACTAGTTATGCGGAAGTTTTGAATGAGCATTTGTTGTGCACTTTGAGGCCCAAGCCACCAGAAGCTAGAACTAGGAGTATATAAAAGGTTTTAGGTATTTGTTGGAGGTCTATAAGTCGTTTGGTTAGGTGCACGAGTGGAGTCACAAAATCTGTCCAGCAGGGGACAATTTTGTTGCAACTTAGAAATAGGAAGTTTTGTCCATGTCATGGGTAGGCCCTCATTAGGCCCTGTTGGGCCCTAGTTAGAGGGAGTGTCAGAGGAGTTGTTCCAGCCATATTTCATAGGATTTGATTTAGAACCATGTGTCACAAGTTAGTTCAAGTCAGGGCATTTTCTGCCCAGAAAAACAGGGGAACCTTGGACGTTAAGCTTAGGCCCAAGGAGGCCCAAGCTAGACCCTTGAGCCACATCAAGTTTGAGAGATGCCTTAAGGTCAGAAGAGCCTAGTGTAGAAGTTTTGGAGGTAAACTTGTATTTTAAGAGTGTCTAATGTACTCAAGAAACCATAGATGTCATTCTGAAATTTTCCTTAATGAGCACTTTCACTTATCACAAAGTTTTAGAACACTTAGGAGTGAGACCTAGGTTGACCACTATGGTTGCAAAATAGTATAAAGGCAGTAGAGTAAAAGGCCCAAGTGAGGGTCAATAGGTTTTGGATAGTTAAGTAAAGGCACATTGAGTACGGAAGCCAAAATTTGGAAACTTTGTCTAGTTTAGCGACCAAGTGACTTAAGTTGGGGATCGAGATCATCCAAGCCTAGTGTTGCATTAGGGTGTGTGTGATATTATTTGGTATTAAAATATGATATGTGAGTATATGTGGCTATGTGTACAATTATATTTATAAGGTGAATATAAATTACGTGCATATAGGCCTAAATGCCATTTGTGTTATAAATAGGTTAAGTTGGTGAGAATATTATAGTGAGAATTATTATTATTTATGTAGGATCTCGAGACGAGGGTAAACTTGCCATAAAGGTCGAGTGAAGCTTCCAGTTGCTCCTACCAGCCAGACCAGACCAACCTTTCTCAAGGCAAGTGATTCAACCTGTCTTTCGTATTCACTGCAAATGTGTAACAATTAGTTCATATATATTGATGCGATTATCCTGAGTCATTTTGATATACTTGAACCAAGCGATATTTAAATCTATCTTTGTATTATTATAGAAATGCCATGAACCCACAAGTACATATTGATATTGCAACAGTTGTATCACGCCCGTATGTCAAGTAATTGGAATGTCATGATAAGATAAAGATTTGATATAATACTAGATTGACCCTCTTAATTAGCATGCCATTGATTCCTAAGATATTGACATCTCACCCTGATGCTTGAATCCCAATAAAAACTTTATCATGATACCTAAAAGCCATATATTCTTCAAAGATTGTTCTTAACTGATTTGATAACCCCTTTTTCATACCCTGAAGATGGACAATCCTGTTATACCTTGAGCTAAAAATCATTTCCTCATAACTTAACACTCCTCTTATTCATGAAGCTTATCTTCTTGATGTTCTAGTACTTGTACCATGTCGAAAACCATTGCTTTAAGCCTAGTTTGGCATTACTCTTTCATAATATCCAACGACCCTAATATAGTAAAGTCTAGTGGATCATGGCTCTGAGATTTAGTGTCATATTTCCAGTGTTTGAAGTTGATCTATAATCCCTTGATAAAAATGTTTACTAAAGAGATTTTATTATAAATCGACATCAGTTTTTGAAATGATTAAAATGTGGATTTTCAGTCCCAAAGGGGGATAAATGTTTTCTTTGAATAGTGGATCTGGAATGAGACGCCAGTCCTTTCCACACTTAAATTGTAGGCTTAAAAGTTGCCTAGGGATCCCATTAATGTTTTAGAAGCCAGCGAGGTTCGGGATTACTTCGCGGTTGATCACCGGCTGTAATCCGTAGCGTCATAAAATGATTTTTGAATTAAGATATGATTTTGGAAATGTTTTGATACAAGTAAATGATGCCATCACTCAAAGTTTTATCTCTTGTTATTATTGGTTATATCTTCACAATGTCATTCTATTATACATATCTCGATTTATGTTTTGTATCATATAGTTAGCACTTGTTAAGCATTTGGCTCACTCTTTGATTTACCCTGATATTACAGCTAGCAGCTATGGTTAGATTCAAGCATACAGCACGTAAGACCTGTGACGCCGCTGCGTATGTCCGAGCTCAGGTAGAATAAGAGATAGTTTTGTGTGAAGACTCGATATTAAAATCAGTTGTAATAGATGGTAGTGTTGGGCTGTTCCAAACCCTAAACTGTAAGATCTTAGATTCGGTTATGTTTACTTTCTTTTAAATATTGTAATAGTTATATTTATTTTGTTTGTTAAGTTGGGGGTGTGACAGGTTTTGGTATCAGAGCTACGGTTTAGAGTCCCTGGATAACCCAAATAGGTTATAGGATTTATGTATAGGCTATAGGTAATATGCGAGAGAGTAGGTTAAGTAAATTTATTATTAATACTCCTCTTATTGGTTTATCAGCAAAGGGCGCATTCCTCGTCATCCTCTAGGTTGGACGACACTATTGCTTTCTCCGTGTATGCTGAGTTGAGGCGCGAGTTTGACATGCTTCAGGGCAAGTACGACCGACTGATAGATCGACTGAAGAACGTGTACCCGGATAGCCGAAATTATGAAGGGAAGCCCAAGGAGCAGATGACTGCGAGACTTGAAACTTTGATTCAGTACGTCAACACTAAGCTTGAGGAGATGCCATCGCACCGAGACCGCCCCAGCCAGTATGTCATCCAGATGGTGACAGATGAGCTCCGGAGCATTGTGAAGACGCTTCAAGAGGAGAAGACTACCAAGCCCCATTCTGATGGAGTGGAGCCTTAGTTCTTTCCATTATTTACCTTTTCATGTTGTTGTACTATCAGACTTCGTAGAATTCCCAGTTGTTTCCTTTAAATAAGCATGTTGTTCCTAGAATCAGACTTTGTCCCAATCCTATGTATTGTGACCTTTAAATTTCAAATATTATGCACTATCGTTCCATTTGCTCTCAACTGTTATTTTACGCCTTCATATGCATCACCATATCTGTTTAATTTGAAACTTGACCTCATATGTAAATAAGAATGCCATGCGATACCCTCGAATTCATTCATACCTGTTTTGACATAACTCTTATTTCAGGATCATGCCACCCAAAAAGAAGAACCCAACAACCACATCTACCACAGATCCAAATACTCTTCGATTACTGGAAACTTTGCAACAGGAAACCAATGCTATAGCTCAACAACAACTAACTCTTCAACAACGAATTGAAAACCAAGATAATCGTGAACCACACCAACCACCCGAACCACCAGTACCACCTCGACAAGTTGTCACTTTTAAGGCTTTTCAGAATGTGAATCCGCCTGCATTTCATGATACCACTGATCCAATAATAGCTAACACATGGATTAAGGAAATGGAAAGGGCTTTTGAGTTGGTACAGTTTGGAGACGATCAGAAGACGCCATATGCTACTTACTTCCTGAAGGGCGAAGTCATCTATTGGTGGGAATCAGTAAAAGCTATGGAAGCAACTCAGCAGTTTCTTGGGAGAGATTTAAGAAGTTATTTCTGGAAAAGTATTACCCTAAGTACATGCAGAATCAGATGGAGCTTAAATTCCTTGAGTTGAAGCAAGGGAATATGTCTGTACTGGAGTATGAGAAGAAGTTCACTGAGTTGTCAAGGTTTGTGACAAAGTATACCAGCACTGAGGAGGAAAAAGCGAAGAGATTTCAACAAGGATTGGAGCCTTGGATCAGAGATAGAGTAGCTATGTTTGAGCTTGATACTTATGCGGGAGTAGTACAGAAAGCTGCTCTGATCGAGAATAATGGGATACAGTCAAGGAAGGAAAGGGATAACAAGAAAAGAAAGGTTCCATTTTATGGAGAGAAGTCTGAAGCCGGAAATTCACAAGATCGGAATGTAAAGAGGATTGGATTCCATAAGGGCGGAAATTTTCAAAAGAAGGGAAATTTGGGCAAAAGACAAGAATCGATGGGGAACAACCAGGCAAGCCAAGGACAAGTTGGAAAAAACAGGTTCCAGAGACCGGAATGCAAACACTGTGGAAGAAGACACCCCGGAGTGTGTAATAAGCTAAGCATGACATGCTATCGATGTAACCAGAAGGGACATTTGGCAAATGAGTGCAAGATGCCGAAGCCAGGAGTTACATGTTACAAGTGTGGAAAGACTGGACACATAGCTAGGGAGTGCAAGACAACCGGACCAGTCAAAGCTCTAATGAATGTGGCAAGTACCAGTGCAAGCGTGCCAGCTGAGGTATTGGCATTACCTCCACCACCTACAATAACTCTGCAAGCAACAACAAGGACATTCGATCTGAAAATGAAGGACGCTGTTCAGAACTCTGAGTTGATAGCAGGTACACTTTTACTCAAAAATGTGAAAGCTAAATTATTGATTGATTCAGAAGCAACAAGATCTTTTATATCAGAAACTTTTGTGAATAAACTTCAATGTGATAAAATGATTATGAGCGAGGTAGTAAATGTGGTTATTGCAAACCAAGAGAAGATTCATATGAATCAATTCTATCCGAAGTGTGAGATTGATATTTCCGGGCATAAGTTTTTAGCCGACTTGATACTCTTCAAGTTGGGAGAGTTCGATATAATTTTAGGTATGGATTGGTTAGGGAAGAATAACGCCCAGATTAATTGTAAGACCAAGAAAGTGTATTTAAAGACGAAGAGTGGAGAGAAGGTAGTATTTAAGGGACAGAGGCAAGAACAACTATTTCTTACAATCGTTCAGACTAAGAAGCTACTTCGAAAAGGTTGTGAGTCATTCCTAGCTTATGTAGTGGATTCAAAAAAGGGCAACCCCAGCATAGAAGATATCCCCGTAGTTAATGAGTTCCCAGATGTGTTTCCAGATGAACTACCGGGCTTACCGCCAGATCGATAAATCGAGTTCGAGATCAACCTTGCTCCAGGAACAGAACCAGTATGAAAGGCCCCGTATAGGATGGCACCAGCAGAAATGAAAGAGTTGGCGAGCCAGCTACAAGAATTGTTGGATAAAGGAGTGATTCAGCCAAGTACGTCTCCATGCAGAGCACCTGTCCTGTTTGTAAAGAAGAAAGATGGAAATATGTGGCTATGCATAGATTATCGGGAGTTGAATAAGGTGACGATTAAGAACCGCTACCCGCTACCAAGAATAGATGACCTTTTTGACCAGCTGAAAGGAGCAAAGTGCTTTTCAAAGATTGAATTGAGATCAGGATACCACCAATTAAAGATCAAGGAAGAAGATATTCCCAAGACAGCATTCAGGACCAGATATGGACATTATGAATTCCTAGTAATGCCATTTGGATTGACTAATGCCCCGACCGCATTTATGGATCTGATAAATCGGGTATTTAAAAAGTATTTGGACAAGTTCGTATTGGTATTCATTGATGATATCCTTATTTATTCAAAGTCAGAAGAATAACATACGCAGTATCTATGGATAGCATTGGAGATACTCCGGCAAGAGAAGTTGTATGCCAAGTTTTCTAAGTTTAAAGGAAGTTCAATTTTTGGGGCATGTCATTGGAAATGAAGGAGTTAAAGTAGATCCGGCAAAGATTGAGGCGATTATGAGTTGGGAGAGGCCAAAGACACCTACGGAAGTGCGAAGTTTTCTAGGATTGGCAGGGTACTATAGAAGGTTTGTCAAGGATTTTTCGAAAATTGCCACGCCATTGACTAAGTTAGCCAGGAAGAATCAGAAGTTCGAATGGAGTGCAGAATGTGAGGATAGCTTTCAAGAGTTGAAACAGAGATTGGTAACAGCTCCGGTGTTAGTACTACCCGATGACCAAGGAAACTTTGTGATATTCAGCGACGCTTCACATAAAGGATTGGGCTGTGTGTTAATGCAACACAGTAAGGTGATCGCGTATGCGTCAAGACAGTTGAAACCGCATGAGTTGAAGTACCCGATGCATGACTTCGAGCTAGCCGCCATAGTGTTCGCACTTAAGATTTGGAGACATTACCTCTACGGAGAAAAGTTTGAAATCTACACGGATCACAAGGGTTTAAAGTACATTTTTACTCAGAAGGAGCTCAATATGAGGCAAAAAAGATGGTTGGAATTGATTAAAGACTATGATTGCTCGATAAACTATCATCCTGGAAAGGCGAACGTTGTAGCCGATGCTTTGAGTAGGAAGGAAAGATTGAATATGATTGCAACACCAAAGGAACTGTCTGAAGAGATTAAGAAATTTGGATTAGAATTTTGTGATTATGGAATAGTTGAAGAAGTTTGTCGTGCAATGACTTTTCAGCCAACACTAGTGGAAAGGATAAGGAAATGTCAGGAAGAGGTAATGGAGAAAGGGAAGAATCAGCTAACTGGAGAGGAGATTAGTACTCAAAAGGATGAGCAAGGTATACTAAAGTTTTCCTCAAGAATTTGGATTCCTCATGTACCTGAACTGAAGAATGAGATCCTACAAGAAGCCCACAATTCAAGATTTTCAATCCACCCGGGAAGCACCAAGATGTATCGGGACTTAAAGCAGAACTTTTGGTGACCAAATATGAAGCGAGACGTGGCAGAATGGGTTGCAAAGTGTTATACTTGTCAGAAAGTGAAGGCAGAACATCAATGACCAAGCTGATTAATTCAGCCCCTAAAGATTCCAGAATGGAAATGGGAAAATATTGCTATGGACTTTATAGTGGGACTACCGCGAACGAAATCCGGACATGACGCTATATGGGTTATAGTTGATCGCCTTACGAAGTCGGCACATTTCCTTCCAATTAATGAGAAGTCGTCATTGGACAAATTGGTTCATCTGTACGTGCGTGAAATCGTACTAAGACATGGAGTACCCGTATCGATAGTTTCAGACAGAGACCCCCGATTTAACTCGAGATTCTGGAAGCAATTTCAAGAAAGTCTTGGCACGAAGTTGAACATGAGTACGGCGTACCACCCGCAGACTGATGGTCAGAGCGAAAGGATAATTCAAACAATCGAAGACATGTTGTGCAGTTGTGCAATCGATTTTGTAGGAAGTTGGGACGACCACTTGCCATTGATTGAATTCTCTTACAACAACAGCTATCACTCCAGTATTGGCATGCCACCATACGAAGCTTTGTACGGACGAAAATGTAGATCACTGACAAGTTGGGATGAAGTAGGAGAAGGAAGGATTCTAGGCTCGGAATTGGTACAACAGTTACATGACACAGTCAAGTTAATTCAGAGAAGGTTGCTTGCTGCTCAAGATAGACAGAGGAAGTATGCAGATCCAACGCGTAAGGATGTTCGATTCCAACCAGGCGAAGCTGTTTTGTTGAAGGTGTCACCTAGAAAAGGGTTGTCTAGATTTGGCAAGAAAGGGAAATTAGCACCTAGATATATAGGTCCTTTTGAAATTTTGAGTCAAGTGGGGAAGGTAGCCTACGAGTTAGCCTTACCACCTCAGTATCAGCATGTCCATAATATGTTCCATGTTTCGTTGCTTAAGAAGTACAATCCTGACGCCAGCCATGTGATAGAATATGAACTTGTAGAAATTCAGGCAGACCTATCATTTGTGGAGCAACCTGTTAAAATACTCGACTGGCAAGAAAAGAGTCTTAGAAATAAGTCGGTAAAGATAGTAAAAGTACTTTGGAGAACCCCAAGGTCGAAGAATCAACTTGGGAGTTAGAGTCTGATATGCGTTCCCGGTATCCTCATCTGTTCTCTTAGATTCTGGGGACAGAATCCCTTAAGGGGGAGAGGATGTTACGACCGGCATTTTCGTGTAATATTATTTGTGGATTTGGTATAATATTAAAGCCGAATAAAAATATGTTGTGAGTGAAAATTTCTTCATTATAAAATTGTTATGTGTAGTATATGATTTTTCAAAGCAAAAGTTTAATTATTTCCTTATTTTTGATTTATAAGGAATATTCTAAGCCTTGGAAAAAATTTCTTTTAAAAGATATTTTGTTCACAAATTTTGAAAATGATTTTAAAAAATCTCTAAAAATCCAAGTTATTTTATAGTATAAATTTTATAATTTTTGAACTTTTATTTTATTACATAAAAATAAATCTTTGAAAATTTGGTTGCTTAATAATTATCAAATTACATAGAAGACCTTGCATGCAAATCACCCTTCTATTCTCTCAAAGGGCAAATAAGACCTTTCCAACCCCACTAACTCATTTGTTGATTAGCAAATTACCACACTAACCTTGCATGCAAAATGACCTAACTTTAGCTAGAGGACATTTTTGTAAATTCTCACTTCCACTCATTATTTTGTCAACCAAAAAGCATAAAACTAAAATCAAAGTGGGAGAAGTCATTCCACTCACTCCACACTCCAACACACCACATTTTTCTCTCCTCCCCCTCCCACCATTACTCTCGACCGAAGCCCCATTCCCCTACCCCCTTCCATTTTTCATTTTATTCTTCATCTTCCCTAGTGTAAATCTTCTACCTACATTCATCTTATATACTTTCCAAGAGTTTTGTGACTTGGAAGTTGAAGTTCCATGGATGCATGTGTAGTTCTTATGTGATCTCCAAAAAGAAACTCTTGATTCTTGTGAATTCAAGAGCTCTCTATGAGATATATTTTATATATGTGCCAACTAAGTGCTTTATGGAGATATCATGCTTTAAAATCCTTTGCATGCTACTGAAATTTCATTATATATTTATGTTTAGCCATGCATGCTAGTTTTAAGATATTAAAATGATGATCAACCATGTTTTTCATGCTACTCTTTTTGAAATCATGTTGCTATGTCTAAAAATCTATAAATTCAAAATATATGTGCTTAAAATTGATTGTTTCCATGATAAATTTCTTATTAATAGTTAAGAGAAGATATATTTCATGATTATTAAGGATGAGTAATAGGTACAAGTCGAATTTGCAAGCATTTAAACTTTATGCCTAGCCGAAATCTTGTTATGTGTTTTCCATGAGTTGCATGTTATATTTTTAGTTGCATGTTGTTGATTCTTGGGCACTATTTTAGGACATTAAGACACTAGGTTTTCTTTGGAAAGAGTTGGATTCTTGGTTATTAAGTGGGAGTTAAGGTGGAAAGGGAATAGTTAGTGTTTGCATTTTTCCAGATTTGATGCACTAGTTATGGGGAAGTTTTGAATGAGCATTTGTTACACTTTGAGGCCCAATCCACCAGAAGCTAGCACTAGGAGTATATAAAAGGTTTTAGGTGTTTTTTGGAGGTTTATAAGTCATTTGGTTAGGTGCACGAGTGGAATCACAAAATCTGTCCAGTAGGGGACAGTTTTGTTGCAACTTAGAAATAGGTAGTTTTGACCATGTAATGGGTAGGCCCTCATTAGGCCCTGTTGGGCCTTAGTTAGAGGGAGTGTCAGAGGAGTTTTTCCAGCCATATTTCATAGGATTTGATTTAAAACCATGTGTCACAAGTTAGTTCAAGTCAGGGCGTTTTCTGCCCAGAAAACAGGGGAGCCTTGGACTTTAATCTTAGGCCCAAGGAGGCCCAAGCTAGACCCTTGAGCCACATCAAGTTTGGAAGATGCCTTAAGGTCAGAAGAGCCTAGTGTAGAAGTTTTGGAGGTAAACTTGTAGTTTAAGAGTGTCTAATGCACTCAAGAAACCATAGATGTCATTCTGAAATTTTCCTTAGTGAGCACTTTCACTTATCACATAGTTTTAGAACACTTAGGAGTGAGACCTAGGTTGACCACTATGGTTGCAAGATAGTATAAATCCAGTAGAGTAAAAGGCCCAAGTGAGGGTCAATAGGTTTTGGATAGTTAAGTAAAGGCACATTGAGTAAGGAATCCAAAATTTCAAAACTTTGTCTAGTTTAGCGACCAAGTGACTTAAGTTGGGGATCGAGATCATCCAAGCCTAGTGTTGCATTAGGGTGTGTGTGATATTATTTGGTATTAAAATATGATATATGAGTATATGTGGTTATGTGTACAACTATATTTATAAGGTGAATAAAATTGCGTGCATATAGGCCTAAGTGCCATTTGTGTTGTAAATAGGTTAAGTTGGTGAGAATATAATAATGAAAATTATTATTATTTATGTAGGATCTCGAGATGAGGGTAAACTTGCCATAAAGGTCGAGTGAAGCTTCCAGTTGCTCCTACCAGCCAGACTAGACCAGCCTTTCTCAAGGCAAGTGATTCAACCTGTCTTTCATATTCACTGCAAATGTGTAACAATTAGTTCATATATATTGATCCGATTATCCTGAGTCATTTTGATATACTTGAACCAAGAGATATTCAAATCTATCTTTGTATTATTATAGAAATGCCATGAACCCACAAGTACATATTGATATTGCAACAGTTGTGTCACGCCCGTATGTCAACTAATTGGAATGTCATGATAAGATAAAGATTTGATATAATACTAGATTGACCCTCTTAATTAGCATGCCATTGATTCCTAAGATATTGACATCTCACCATGATGCTTGAACCCCAATACAAACTTTATCATGATAACTAAAAGCCAGATATTCTTCAAAGATTGTTCTTAACTGATTTGATAACCCCTTTTACATACCCTGAAGATGGACAATCCTGTTATACCTTGAGCTAAAAATCATTTCCTCATAACATAACACTCCTCTTATTCATGAAGCTTATCTTCTTGATGTTCTAGTACTTGTACCATGTCGAAAATCATTGCTTTAAGCCTAGTTTGACATTACTCTTTCATAATATCCAATAGTCTTGCTAAATTTCCTTGTCAAAGTTCTTGTATATGGAAACCTTTCAACGACCCTAATATAGTAAAGTCTAGTGGATCATGGCCCTGAGATTTAGTGTCATATTTCCAGTGTTTCAAGTTGATCTAAAATTCCTTGATAAAAATGTTTACTACTTAAGAGATTTTATTATAAATCGACATCAGTTTTTGAAATGATTAAAATGTGGATTTTCAGTCCCAAAGGGGGATAAATGTTTTCTTTGAATAGTGGATCTGGACTGAGACGCGAGTCCTTTCCACACTTATATTGTAGGCTTAAAATTTGCCTAGGGATCCCATTAATGTTTTAGAAGCCAGCGAGGTTCGGGATTACTTCGCGGCTGATCACCGGCTGTAATCCGTAGCGTCATAAAATGATTTTTGAATTATGATATAATTTTGGAAATGTTTTGATACAAGTAAATGATGCCATCACTCAAAGTTTTATCTCTTGTTATTATTGGTTATATCTTCACAATGTCATTCTATTATACATATCTCGATTTATGTTTTGTATCATATAGTTAGCACTTGTTGAGCATTTGGCTCACTCCTTGTTTTACCCTGATATTACAGCTAGCAGTTATGGTTAGATTCAAGCAGACATCACGTAAGACCTGTGACGCCGATGCGTATGTCCGAGCTCAGGTAGAATAAGAGATAGTTTTGTGTGAGGACTCGATATTAAAATCAGTTGTAATAGATGGTAGTGTTGGGCTGTTCCAAACCCTAAACTGTAAGATCTTGGATTCGGTTATGTTTACTTTCTTTTAAATATTGTAATAGTTATATTTATTTTGTTTGTTAAGTTGGGGGTGTGACAATAAGTGTATGTAAAGATCGTCAGAATCCAAATTCGAACACTTTGATTTTTCCCGAAAATCCACCAGATACCGAAAGAATTAAGTATAAGATAACATGATTAAAAGGATTTAAATTCAAGGATTATAAAAGAGGATCATAAAAGGAATATAAAATATAGAGAAAGGTTTATGGGAACCCAAGTAATGAGATCCCGGATATGATCCCTCAAACGATTAGCAAGAACGAACGATAAACGAGTCATAAAAAAATTAAACGACAAGTAATGCAAGAGAGTCTAGTGCAAGGATTAAGGATGTTAATCAAGCATTTATGCAAGGATTAGCATAAGAAGATGCTTCCACCACCAAGTGGTGACAAGTGGCAAATGGTGAAGTTACCAAGGTGATGTCATGCTTAGTCATACTCCACTCACTTTAATCAACCAACAAATCACCCAAATATCCCATTCACTTCATTTTCCACCACAAATACATTCAACAAAGAAATAACTCTCCCAAGAACATCTACTCTCGGCTTCTTCATCATTTCAAGGAGAAAAATTCCAAAAATCAAGATCCAATCTTTGTTAATTTGCAAGGTAATTACCCAAGGTCCCTTATGATTAGATAAGCATATCCTAGGAGTTTAAGCTTCTACTTCTTCATGAATCTCTTCCAATAAATCAAGGAAGAAGATGATGAATAGTGTTTTCAAGATTTATAACTTTATTTTCTTTGATTTCCTTTAAGATCCAAGCATTCCTAAGCTATCTCAAGGCTTCTTAAGGCTTCCTAGCTACTCTAATCACTCCAAGGAAGGTATAACCCCTCCAAACCCTAACTTTACTTTGAGTATTAGGTTTGGTTTTGTTTTTTATAGTTCATGAGAGCATGATTCTTGTATGTTTAGAGTTTGGTTGGAATTGTAATGATTTTGGGTTATAAATCTTGGTTGTTGGTTGATGAACCTTAAGTATAGTTAGTAGCTCTAGTTTGATATTGAATAAGTTGGAAAAATCATGAGGTTAGTAAGGTTTGGATGAATTTTGGTGGTATTGGTGGTTAAGTGTTGATTTGTGGTTGATTTATGGTTGATTGGAGTAGTTTAAACTTTGGTAATCGCGTAAACATAGCCGTCGTAATGCCCAATTTACCTTAGACTATTTTTGTTCTTAATTTCAGGACCCGTGAACTCACTGTAAGATTCTGACCATTGCCATTTTTAGATATTTCATGTTACGAGCTTCGTTTTGATATTGGTTCGCTTGAATCCGATGTACGGTTTAGGAGAAATGACCGTTTTAAGCAATGGCATTTCGCGAACAAACCATTAACCCTCGCCTTACTTTGAAACCTTGGTTAAGGCCCTTAAATGACTAATTGGAGTATGAAACAATTATGTAAAGTGGATTAGGCAGTTGGTGGAGTACTCGCGAAAGAATGCCTTAAAATTCTTAATGGTTAATTTATTAAAAATGGTGGAGTCGAGGGTACTTGAACGACTTATGTAATTCGTTAAGCGTAGAAGTGACCATAAGCGAACGTTAGGGTTCAATTGGTTAAAGTCTAGTTTCTTAAGCGACCGGGGTTTAATTCCGACTTATGTTGTTGTTCATAGGTTATCGGACCCACTCTAAGCTTAAGTCTATCCGGGAACACTCAGGAAAGGTTTCTACCCGTTATACTGTTGGTGTGATGTATATATATGTATATGCATTATCTTGTGATAACTGCATGATTGTTATTAGCAAATCTTGCGATATATTGGAGCATGTTGATATGGTATATATGCATGCCTGTTTCGTAATCTTGATACCTAATTATTGATTCAATTGCTTATAAGTTGCATAATACCTATGCTAGAGATAAGCAGTAGTTGCGTATACCCTTAGTATAGGGGACCCAAAGGTGAACATTTTCTAAACCGGGAGTCGATGTTCCAGAGTATAATATATATATATATATATTATATATATATAGAAATAGTTTTCAAAACTATTAATCGAATAAGGTTTATTTGGTAACTTTATTTTACTTAATAAATATTATTTTGAATATTCATTCGAGGACTTATGCCTCCGCTTATTTTATTAAATAATATTCTTCATTTTTTTAAAGAATTATGTTTCGATATTTCAAACTTATTTTCGATTATTCAAATAAAGATCGTACTTTCGTATAAGTATATCTGTTGTTATTTATTATTCATTTCAAGGATGAGTTTTTTTAAAACTTCTACTTTAATTATTTTTATAAAGATTATCCTTTATGGGAATATTATTTAAATAATAATATTCAGATATTTTCTAACATATCAGGGAAGGATTTATTTTATTAAATCATCATTACTCTGAACATTCTTCAAAATGTTTTTGAGTCTTCAAAATGATTTTAAAAGTTAGAGCGGATCTCAAAACTCGTTTTCAAATTTAAGATCTTCCTTTCAAAGGGGACTTGAATACTCGCTCAAAAATCTGAGGGATCCGGCTCTGTGGTGTATTTTATATTCGCAACGAGGTTGCTGTTTTGAGAAAAAAATTTGATTACTTTCCCAACGTTTGGGAACTAAGTCCATCTAATTGAGTCGGCATAAGCGACAGACCGAGGTACGGTCTATGAAGGTGTAAGAGGCTGGGTCAAAGTCCATCCACGCGTGAGTGGCCGGGTAACGGTCTAGCGCGAGGTCCTAATGCGGCCAGGGTGATGACCGGCGAGGAATTCATCCATCTACAGTAGAAAAGGTTATTTATTGGTATCTTTTCCTTATCAGCAAGATATCGGGTTTATGCCAAAATTCTTTTCTTTCCAAATTTATTGGATATTACAACTCCGTTCATACTTTACATGACAGAGGTTTTCTGGAAATGTATGAGATATATATATATATATATATGGATATATATCGAGACTTAATGAAGTATCTCGTAACTTCATTTCTTTTGAATGATATTTCAAAGATTGAATCTATTAAAATCTTATCTTGTAGTCTCATCTATGTGATGAACTTTTGAAACTAATTATACCTTGAACGGTGGTAGTTCAAGTAGTATTCGGAAAAGATATAAGTATATTAAAGTATCTTGTAACTTCATCTTTTCAACTTATATCTAGTTAATGATTATCTTATGCATGACAAAGATTTTCAGAAAAACGTTGAGACAAGGTTAGATATATGAGATCACCTTGCAACGATATTTTTATACATTTATAAACTGGAACTCTATGTATATTATGCATGGAAGAGGATTCTAAGATTTTGAAAAGTATATATACTTATATACTGAATATTTTGCGACTTGGTCGCGTTAAGATATCAAACTTGGTTCATTCTTCTCGACCAAGACTTTCATGAGTATTATGAGAATGCTCATATATTGTTAATTATTATACATATTATTTCGGTGGGCTTGTTGCTCACCCTTACTTTCTTCTTTCATCACACAACAATAGATAGACAAGATGAACATGATCAAGCTCCCAATTCGCGAGCGGATAGGAAATGTTCCGCAGTTTCCTGTAGGCATTGATGCCGCCGTAGCTGAGGTAGGAACTACCAATAGGCTAGGTTTTCAACTATTGATGTACCAGACTTATGTATATTATGAATTGTAATAATGGCAAAGAATATGTAAATTTATTTAGAAACCCTTTTGAGGTGTAATGACTTATAATTGTGGAATAAAATGACTTGTGTTATTTTTGGTATTCATCTCTGAGACTATAATTTGTGGTGTGTGTGTATATTGTGGGGTCACGGTACACAGTAGTTGGTTGATTGTTAAGATTAAGCATTATTAAGGGAAATGGAACTCGTGACAACCCGAATCCTCGACCCCGAATTTGGGGGTGTTACAGAAATGGTATCAGATCCAAGCGTTATAAACCTCGGAGATGATATGACGTTAAAATAATAAGCTCACCAAGATAATAAGAACTCTTGCCAAGTTCATAGTCGGACTACCTAACGTAGTACTGACAGTTAAAACCCTTATGGGAACCCTTATAAATATCGTGATAGAAGCGTAGTTCGTTATCGTATATGGTAGCAGGACTCCGAACCCTGAGGTTGAGGAGCAATAGTGCGATGATGTTTTATAACTTATTGGAGATCAGATTGTGGATCCGATAGAGCGTCCTTACAAGGGACCGGATGATGTTCATATTGAGGATGTAGCGGTTAAGGATGTTGTCCTAGAAAGGATTGTTGCTGAGGAGGATCTCGTGAAGGACCCTAACAAGAGTGAAGAAGTGATCGCTAAGGAATTAATGACCGTAGTCAAAGTGACTACAAGAGATAGGATTGGCGGTTACTACCGTAGGTTCGTTCAAGTTTGCAAAGATAGTAGCCCCTTTAACATGGCTACTCGTAAGACTGAGAAGTTCGAATGGACAGAGAAATGCGAGAACAGCTTTTAAGAACTGAAGCAAAGATTGGTGGCGGCCCATATGATGGCGTTGCCGGATGGAAAAGGAGATTTTGTGATGTGTAGTGACAATTCACATAAGGAATTAGGGTGCTTCTTATATAGCACAACAAGGTAATCGCGTACGCGTCAAGATAATTAAGGGAATATAAAATTCAATATCCCCACCCATGAGCTTGGGCTCGTGGCAATAGTTTTGCCCTAAAGATTCGAGGCACTACTTGTATGGAGAGAAGTGCGAGATTTACATAAGCCATAAGTGCTCTAGTACATTTTTATGCAGGAAGAGCTCAACATACGCCAGAGGAGGTGGTTAGAGCAAATCAAGGATTTATGAGATTCTTTATCATCCAGGGAAAGCGAAAATGGTGGCTAATGCCCTTAGTGTAAGGGAGAGACTCAAGATGATAATGTCTTTGGGAGAGTTGATAAGAGATTTTGAGGAAATGGAAATAGGAGTGAACGCAACCGGAGCCGGTACCAAAAAGCTATTTGAGATTGTAATGCAGCCCGAGTTATTGGAAAAGATTAGATTGTGCCAAGAAAAAGTAATGAATGAAGGCAGAGAGTCAATGGATGGAGAAGAGATCCATGCCGAGAAAAATGATAAGGGAATAATGAGGTGTTCTTACAGAATTTTGGTTTCAAACGTTCAAGAGCTGAAGGACGGGATCTTAGATGAAAGTCATAGTTCAAGGAATAAGATTTAGGGCAAACCTGAATATGATAGTCAGGGAGGACGCCATCAAGATAGAAGGAACCCATAACATAATGAAGTGGAAAATGAGGATTTAAAATATGTAGAATGACCCCGATTATAAGGAGGAGGAGAAAACATTTCATACTGAGAAAATAGAAGTCGAGCAAGATAGGGAGAACCAGGACGACACTCCTATGGGGCAATTCATGGACCTGCCTAAACAAAACTTATACTTTTATTCACAACCATCACCTTGAGTAAATAATACGGTAGGAAATTCTTTCATGACCTTTAAGTCGCTAAGCTCTCAGAGTTCCAAGGAATAGGTTGACCCAGTCGAGACAAGAGCCTGGCTAAAGGAAATATAGGAATCATTTGAGATTCTAAATGATTGACGAAGCATAAAAGACTGTTTTTTTCACTTACCCTCCTAAAAAAGAGGTTACCCGCTAGTGAAGGCCAGGAAAGGCACGGAGCCAGAGGTTATGATAAACTGATTAAAGTTCAGTCAATTGTTTTCGGGAAAGTAATTCCCAAGGTTATGGAGATAGTGTAAAAGCTTTAGAGCCTGAACAAAGGCGAACGAGTATGATAAATTATGAATCTAAGATTGTAAAAGTTATCAAGATTTGTCCGGAGGACAACAATCCCAGAACTACGTGATGTTGAAGTCAATGATTAGTAGGTTTATGAAATGATCGTAAGAGAAAGGTAAATAAAAATAAACTGAAGTGGAAAGGAATATAAAGGAAATAGAGTTTGAGGAATGATAAGGGAGTTGGTGTAATAACCCCAAAAATTCTGGACTTTTTGAAACCCTGATGAATAGTAACTTTTGCTGATGATGCTGATTAAGGAAAATTATCAGCCCACGATATATAGGAGTACTGTTATGGAAATTCTAAGATCGTATTAGTATTCCATAAAGTAAATGAGTGTACGTAAAGGTCGGTAGAATTCGAATTCGTACACTTTGATTTTTCCCGAAAATCCACCGGATACCGAAAGAAATGAGTATAAGATAACATGATTAAAAGGATATAAATTCAAGGATTATAAGAGAGGATCATAAAAGGAATATAAAATATTGAGAAAGGTTTAGGGGAACCCAAGTAATAAGATCCCGGATATGATCCCTCAAACGATAAACGAGAACGAAAGTTAAGTGAACCGTATAACAGATCAGCGATCATTAGCCAAGTAATTAGGAGTTAATCAAAGGGGTTAGTGGAGGATGATGTCATCACACCAACAAGAGGAGGACAAGTGTAAGCAGATGACATAAGCAGATGACATGAGCATGACAAAGTGGGAAGGATTGGTTGGTTGATTGTGAGCCACACAATTTTTACCATGGTAATAATTTAATTAACAAACAAAGGGTAGCAACCAAGCCAAGGCAAAACAAATCACAAAACACATTTGCTTTCCAAGAACAAAAGCTCTCAGCCAAAACCAGAGCAGCAACTTCAAACTACCATATCTCTTTCAATACTCACTCAAATAGTATGTTCTATAGCTCTTTGGAAAGGTATTGAGATGGCCTACAACTCTTGTTCAGAAGTCTCGTCCAAATAAGCATGGTAAGACCCAAGTTTTGACAGTTCTTTCAATCTGACTTTTTGAAACTTCAAAACCTAACTTTATGTTCTTGATTTCTTTGGAAAGATCAAGCTTGTAGGAGGCTCCCTAAGACTTCCTAGCTACTCTAATCACTCCAAGGAAGGTATAACACCTCCAAACCCTAGCTTTACTTTGAGTATTACGATGGTTTTGATGGTTATAGTAAATGAGAAGCATGATGCTTGTGTGTTTAGAGTTTGGATTGGATTTATAGTGATTTGGATGTTGAAATCTTGTTTATAGTTAATGAAACTTAAGTATAGCTAGTAGTTCATGTGTGGGGTTGTATAAATTGGAAAATCTTGAGGTTTGGGGACTGATATAGTAAGTTTTGGATGAGGGTTGGTTGTATTGTTGGTTGTGAGTTGAATGGTGGTTGTTTGGAGTGGTTTAAAACTTGGTAATCGCGTAAACATAGTCGTCGTAATGCCCAATTTCATACAACTGCTTGTTCTTAGTGTTCGGGACAGAGAGCTAACTATTTAATCTGTGACTTTGCCATTTTTAGTTAGATTATGTCGTAAGCTTCGTTTTGATATGTGGTTCGCTTGAATCCGATGTACGGTTTAGGAGAAACGACCGTTTTAAGTAACGGCATTTCGCGAACGAACCATTACCCCTCGCCTTACTTTGAAACCTTGGTTAAGGCCCTTAAATGACTAATTGAAGTATGAAACAATTATGTAAAGTGGATTAGGCAGTTGGTAGAGTACTCGCGAAAGAATCGCCTTAAAATTCTTAATGGTTAATTTATTAAAAATGGTGGAGCCAAGGGTACTCGAACGACTTATGTGATTCGTTAACCGTAGAAGTGACCATAAGCAAACGTTAGGGTTCAATTGGTTAAAGTCTAGTTTCTTAAGCGACCGTGGTTTAATTCCGACTTATGTTTTTGTTCATAGATTATCGGACCCACTCTAAGCTTAAGTTTAACCGTGAACACTCAGGCAAGTTTTCTACCCGTTATACTGTTGTTGTGATGTATATATGTATATGCATTATCTTGTGATAGATGCATGATTGTTATTAGCAAAATCTTGCGATATATTGGAGCAGGCTGATATGGTTTATATGCATGCTTGTTTCATAATATTGATATCTAATTATTGATTCCAGTGCTTATAAATTGCATAATACCTATGCTAGAGATAAACAGTAGTTGCGTATAACCTTAGTATAGGGGACCCAAAGACGAACATTTCTAAAACCGGGAGTCGATGTTCCCGAGTATATATATATATATAGATATAGTTTTCAAAACTATTAATCGAATAAGGTTTATTCGATAACTTTATTTTTATTAATGAATATTACTTTGAATATTCATTCGAGGACTTATGACTCGGTTTATTTTATATAAGGAATATTATCTTGAATATTCATTCGAGGACTTATGACCCGGTTTATTTTATTTAAGGAATATTATCTTGAATATTCACCCGAGGACTTATGACTCTGTTTATTCTATTTAATGAATATTATTTTGAATATTCATTCGAGGACTTATGACTCCGCTTATTTACTAAATAATATTCTTTATTTTATTAAAGAATAATGTTTCGATAATCAAACTTATTTTCGATTATTCAAATAAAGATCGTACTTTCGTATAAGTATATCTTTGGTTATTTAATATTCATTTCAAGTATGAGTTTTAAAACTTCTACTTCAATTATTTTTATAAAATTATTCTTTATGGGAATATTATTTAAATATTAATATTCAGATATTTTCTAATATATTGGGACTGATTTATTTCATTAAATCAGCATTACTCCAAACATTCTTAAAAATGTTTTCGAGTCTGCAAAATGATTTTAAAAGTTAGAGCGGATCCCAAAACTCGTTTTCAGATTTAAGATCTTCCTTTTGAAGGAGACTTGAATATTCGCTCAAAAATCTAAGGGATCCGGCTCTGTGGTATATTTTATATTCGCAACGAGGTTGCTGTTTTGGGAAAACAATTTGATTACTTGCCCAATGTTCGGGAAGTAAGTCCATCTAATTGAGTTGGCATAAGCGACAGGTCGGGGTACGGTCTATCAAAGTTTAAGTGGCTGGGTGGCAGTCCATCAATGCGTAAGAGGCCGGGTGGCGGTCCAACACAAGGTCCTAATAAGGCCAGGGTGATGACCGGTGGGGGATTCATCCATCTACTAGTAGAAAAGGTTACTTATTGGTATCTTTTCCCGATCAGCAAGATATCAGGTTTATGCCAAGGTTTTCTCCTTTCCAAATTCATTGGATATTGCAACTCTGTTTATAATTTTCATAACAGAGGTTTTCAAGGAGTGTATGAAATGTATATATATAGGTGTATATATATATCGGGACTTAGTGAAGTATCTCGTAACTTCATTTCATTCAATAATATTTCAAAGATTGAATCTATTCAAATCTTATCTTATAGTCTCATCTATGTGATGAACTTTTGAAATTGATTATACCATGAACGGTGGTTGTTAGGTCATACACACTGTAGAGGGGGTGAATACAGTGTAAAGTACAATCTAATCGAACTTTAATATCTCAAGTAACAGAAAACAAACTTTATTGAAACAATAAACTCTGTTACAGTATGGAACTGTTACCTCTCAGTGATGAACAAATATCACGAGAGCTGCTAGGGTTACTACGAATAATCTTCTCGAATATAATAACACTTATAGTGTAAACCCTATGTCTGTGTTTATATACAACATAGTTACAAGATAATCGCTAATTAATATGGAATATAATTCTGCTTCCTAAAATATATCAATCAAATATATTTTCTTCCAAGTATTCTATTCTTTATAGAATTCCTTCTTCATGCATATCTCTTCTTATGTTTATCTCGATCTTCTTTCCTTTAATCAGCTACTGTCCTTATCTGAACGTCCTTCAACACTTAAGTTCTGATGTAACACCCCCAAATCCGGGGTCGGGGATCCGGGTCGTCACGAGTTCCATTTCCCTTAATAACACCCAATCTTAATAAACAATCAACTACTCTGTACCGTGACCCCACAATAAACACACACACCACAAGTTATAGTCTCAGAGATGAATATCTAAAAATAACACGAGTCATTTTATTCCAAAATTCTATGCCATTACACCTTAAAAGGGTTTCTGAATAGATTTACATTTCTTTGCCATTATTACATTTAATAAAGATACATAAGTCTGGTACATCAAAAGTTGAAATCCTAGCCTATTGGTAGTTCCTACCTCAGCTACAGCGACATCAATACCTATAAAAAACTGCGGAACGTTTCCTATCCACTCGCGAATTGGGAGCTTGGTCCTGTTCATCTTTTCTATCTGTTGTTATGTGATGAAAGAAGAAAGCAAGGGTGAGCAACAAGCCCACCAAAATAATATGTATAATGATTAACAATATATGAGCATTCTCATAGTACTCATGAAAGTCTTGGTCAAGAAGAAATGAACCAAGTTTGATCTCTTAATGCAACCAAGTCATAAAATATTTAGTATATATGTATATATACTTTTCAAAATCTTTGAAATCCTCTGCCATGTATAATATACATATAGTTCCAGTTTATAGATGTATAAAAATATTATTGCAAGGTGATCTCATATATCTAACCTTGTCTCAACATTTTTCTTAAAATCTTTATCATGCATAAGATAATCATTAACCAGACATAAATTGAAAAGGTGAAGTTACCAGATACTCCAATATACTTATATCTTTTCCGAATAATACTTGAACTACCACCGTTCAAGGTATAATCAGTTTCAAAAGTTCATCACATAGATAAGACTACAAGATAAGATTTGAATAGATTCAATCTTTGAAATATCATTCAAAAGAAATGAAGTTACGAGATACTTCATTAAGTTCCGATATATATATACACCTATATATATCTCATACTTTCCTTGGAAACCTCTGTTATGAAAAGTATAAACAGAGTTATAATATCCAATGAATTTGGAAAGAAGAAAACCTTGACATAAACCTGATATCTTGCTGATCAGGTAAAGATACCAATAAGTAACTTTTTCTACTAGTAGATGGACGAATTCCCCACTGGTCATCACCCTGGCCGCATTAGGACCTATGCTGGACTGCCACTCAGCCACTTACGCATTGATGGACTCCCACTGAGCCACTTACACTTTCATGGACGCCCACTGAGCCCATGTTGCATATGCCGACTCAAATAGAAGGACTTACTTTCCGAACGTTGGGCAAGTAATCAAAATGTTTTCTCAAAACAGCAACCTCGTTGCAAATATAAAATACACCACAGAGCCGGATCCCTCAGGTTTTGAGCGAGTATTTAGATCCCCTTAGAAAGGAAGATCTTAAATCTAAAAATGAGTTTTGGGATCCGCTCTAACTTTTAAAAATTATTTTGAAGACTCGAAAACATTTTTAAGAATGTTTGGAGTAAAGCTAATTTAATAAAATAAATCAGTCTCGATATGTTATAAATTATCTGAATATTATTATTTAAATAATATTCCCATAAAGGATAATCTTTATAAAAATAATCGAAGTAGAAGCTGTAAAACTTATACTTGAAACGAGTATTAAATAACCAAGATATACTTATTCGAAAGTACTATCTTTATTTGAATAATCAAAAATAAGTTTGATTATCGACACCTTATTCTTCAATAAAATAAAGTATATATCTCAGCAAATAATCGGAGTCATAGATCCTCAAATGAATATTCAAATAATATTCAATAAATAATATAAACTGAGTCCTAAGCCCTCGAATGAATATTCAAATAATATTCAAATAATAAAATAAACTGAGTCATATGCCCTCGAATGAATATTCAAATAATATTCAAATAATAAAATAAACTGAGTCATAAGCCCTCGAATGAATATTTGAAATAATATTCATTAAATAAAATAAAGTTATCGAATAAACCTTATTCAATTAATAGTTTTAAAAACTATATCCATATATATATATATAAATATATATTATACTCGGGAGCCTCGCCTCCCGGTTTTAGAAAAAGTTCACCCTTTGATCTCCTATACTAAGGGTATACTCAAATACCGCTTATCTCTAGCATAGGTATTATGCAACTATAAGCATTGAACCAACAGATATATAAATCAAGAATATGAAACAGGCATGCATATATACCATATCACATGCTACAATATATCGCAAGAATTTGCTAATAACAAATATGCATTTATCGCAAGATCATGCATATACACATATACATCACAACAACAGTTATACGGGTAGAAAACTTGCCTGAGCGACTGGGGGTTATAAATGGCTTGGGGTGAGTCTGGTAACCTATAAACAACATATAAGTTGGAATTAAACCAAAGTCACTTGTAAATCTATACTTTAACCAAATTAGACTCTAACGCTCGCTTTGCGCTTACTGATTCTCTTAAGTCGCTCGAGTACCCTCGGCTCCACCATTTTTAATAAATTAACCATTAAGGTTTTTAAGGCGATTCTTTCGCGAGTACCTTACCAACTGCCTAATCCACCTTACATAAATGTTTCATACCCCAATTAGTCATTTAAGGTCCTTAACCAAGGTTTCAAAGTAAGGGGAGGGGTAATGGTTCGGTCGCGAAACGCCGTTACTTAAAACGGTCGTTTCTCCTAAACCGTACATCGGATTCAAACGAACCACATATCAAAACGAAGCTCGTAACATGAACTATCTAATCATGGCAATGGTCAAAACCTAACAGGGAGTTCTCGGGTCCTGATGTTAAGAGCAAAAACAGTCTAAAGTAAATCGGACATTACGACGGCTATGTTTACGCCATTTCCCAAATTTTTACCATTCCAAATCATATCAATCCAACTACCAATCAACAAAAACTCAAGATACACATCAATGCTACTGATTTAAGTCATAATAAGCTCAAGGATCTCAATCCAATCATATATTATAACATCTCCAAATTCAACTAAACTACTTAACAATTAAGCTCGAATCATGCTTATCATTCAAATTACTACTCATCCATCCAAACCATCTCCAAACTTCAACATTCAAACTTATTACTAAAGGGTGTGAATATTTATAGCTTTCTTGGAGGGTTGAAAGTTACTAGGAAGCCTTATGGAGCCTCCTACAAGCTTGATCTTTCCAAAGAAATCAAGAACACAAAGTTAGGCTTTAAAGTTTCTAAAAGTCCGATTGAAAGAACTGTACAAATGAGGGTCTTACCATGCTTATTTGGACGAGAATTGTGAACAAGAGTTGTAGGCCATCTCAATACCTTTCCAACTAGCTATAGAACACAACATTTGAGTGAGTATTGAAGGAGATATGGCAGTTTGAAGTTGCTGTATTTATTTTGGCCGAGAGCTTGATGAAGAAAAGGGAAGAGCTTTTGTGTTTTTTGTGATTTGTTTTGATTTGCCTTGGTTGGTTGACTTTTGTTTTGTTTTAATCATTTTTAACCATGAAAATTTGTGTGGTTTTAAATCAACCACACTTCTTTCCCTTATGTCATGCTTTGGTCATCATATGATGTCACCCTCCACACTTGTCCTCTTCTTGTTGGTTTGATGACATCATCATCCCTAACCTCCTTGATTAAATCTTAATTGCTTGCCTAATGACCGCCGATCTGTTATACGGTTCGCTTAACTTTCGTTTTCGTTTATCGTTTGAGGGATCATACCCGGGATCTTATTACTTAGGTTTCCTTAACCTTTCTCAATACATTATATTCCTTTCATGATCCTCTCTTTTAATCCTTGAATTTAAATCCTTTTTATTCTGTTACCTTATACTCAATTCTTTCTGTATCTGGTAGATTTTCGGGAAAAAATCAAAGTGTTCGAATTTGGATTCTGACGATCTTTACATACACTTATTTATCATATAGAGTACCAATAATATCCCAGAAGATCAATAAAAGAGCCCCTACATAGTGTGGCATGAAAAGTTTTCTTATTCAGCATAATCAGCAAAACACTATTCATAAGGGTTTCAAAAATTCCAAAAATTGGGGTTATTAAAGTCTCCCCTCCTTAAAAGGATTCCGTCCCGAAATTAGATAGAAAATGAATAGGGATACTCTCTTAGCATTGCACTTTCTAATTCTCAAGTAAATTTTCCCACATTGTGGTTCTTCCATCAAACTCTGAATAGTTTGATAACCCTTCTCCTAAGCACTTGTTCCTTTTTCAATCTATAACCCTTCCTGGTTGCTCCATATAGGTTACGTCGTGTTGCATGTCTATGCGCTTATATGCCCTTATTTGTCTGGCATCCGAATTATACTTCCTTAATATTGATACGTGGAACACGTTATGAACTTGCTACATGTTCGGGGGTAGGGCTAGCTCATATGCTAACTTCCCAGTACGTCTTAATACCTCAAAGGGTCCAACAATTCGTGGGCTTAGCTTTCTTTTCTTTCCGAACCTCATCCATCCTTTCCAAGGGAATACCTATAACAGCACTAGGTCCCCTACTTCCTATTCCTTGTCCTTTCATATCAAATCAACATACTTCGTGTGCCCATCTTGGGCTACTACCAGCCGTCCTCTAATTAAATCTATTATATCCTTGGTCCTTTGGACCACTGCTGGTCTAAGCATCTTGCGCTCTGCAACATCATCATATCATAAGGGAGATCGACATTGTCTTCCCTTAAGGATCTTATAAGGCGACATCTCGATAATGACATATGATCTATTTTCATGAGAAAATTCAATCCGCTTTAAGTGATCATTCTAAATTCATTCAAGTCTATTGCACAGACTCTCATCATAGCTTCTAGCACTATGGCTTTTGTTTCTCAATACCCATTCTTTTCCAGTTTGTAGTCATTACTATCTTCCGTACATAATACTATACTGGTTACACTTTTGCTCGTTAGCATTCTATAACCTTTTAATAACCACGTCAACCTTAGTATCACGAACGCGTTAGAATCAGAATACCACCGTACTGATACTACTTCCTTTAGCTGCTTCCATCTTCGAAAGTTTGGTCCTTCATATAGAAGTAAAAGAATTTATTGAGAGATCACTATGATCATGAACACTTGTTATATCGCATAGTTAGTACAGAAGGTTGCCAGCCTTTAGTACTTGATAAGAAATTAAACAATAGATGGTATCCTACTAGGCTTCTATCACACAGATAGATAGTCATTCAGCAATACCTCCCCTTCTGGAAGGGTTGTTCTTCTCAGCTTACATGAAATGAAAAGAAGAGAAAAGAACGAACTGAAGAGAATTGTATATTCGTAAAAAAAAAAATTTTTATTGCCATAAAATATCTGGCTTGGAATCTACCTCTGAACTATAGAGGTTTGTCATAGGAGAACCAAACATATATGTATTTATATCAACATTAAGTATTATAGCATCATATTTCACATGCCTAAATATTTTTGCTATTCCGTCCATCATTCTATTGACCCATGCTCTTCCTCAAGCTTATACACAATCACCTTTGAAACTTCCTCGATATCGAAAATTGAATCTGGGATCTCATTCTAGACATCATTCTTACTAGAATTCTATGCTTGCATCGCAACCTTCCTCATATAGTAACACGACTCTCTTTTCATAAGAGGGAATAAATATTCAATAGGTAGATACTCTACTTAATTAGTCTATCAATGATAACTTATGCACTACCACGACCCGATTAGTGGTACTCAATCTCAACATCCATTCCAATACAACTCTCACGGTTGTAATCAGCTCATTACTCGCAGAATCATTGCTGCATTACTATGGTCCACCACTGACCTACTGTCGTCATTCACTTTCCATAAAATCTTAATATCTAACCATACGGAGTCCATACATGTCGTATAGAATACTTCTAAGGAGTTAACATAATCACCAATCATAATTCATGAAGAACACTCCAAACTCTGACATACTATCATGACATGAAGTAGATAAAATTGCAGAAGAGTTTCAATCAAAACAATGATAGCAGGTTAATACCATTCTTAATCATATGCCTTCAATAGAAGACTTAACTCAAAGGTTCGTTTAGTCCTTCTTGAAACATGGTCCTGGCTTATCTCAAGATAGTACCTTCTAAGATAGATAGCCCGCTCATGGCGATTACATGAATTAGACCTTTACCCAACTACTATTACGGTTGAGTATTGCACAGTGATCAGAAGGAATGTCAATCTTCCGAATCGTAATATAACCTTCCCGGCTTCAACCATCATCACTGTATTCCTCTCGCACGAGCGCCTATAATTATCCTCTTACATTTAAAGTGTCGTCCACCTCTTTGGCCTTTCCTGATAGTAAAATTTCCTTACAATCAATGTCATTTTAACCACCTTCAACTAAATTTTCTACCTCATTTCAATCACTGCTTATGTGAAAATGTTTTTCTTAAATCCTGGTGAGAGAAAAAAAAATTTACCATTTTCCATAAGTTATTGCCTTAGTCTTTAGAGGTTAATCACTGTCACGACTGACTCTCAATCATACTTAGAACATCTTTAATCTTAGGTCCTAATTGCCCTGAACAATTTTGACCTTTACTAGTTCGATCCATACTTTCTCGTGGTTTAACACGTGCCCCACTTGGCATCATTATAATTACGTCACATTTCCTTTATCAAAATTTCTATTCTTGAGAATTTTAAATATTACCTTTCTCCTTGTAAAACCTCTAAGGTTATCCTTGAATCGTTCCTCCTCTATTCCCTAGATACATGGCATATCGAAATACCCTTTACTAATACTAGAACCATTGTCTATGTACTTCTGAAAAATTTCTTTACTGATCTTTAAAGGTTGTTGCTACCTTGATCCTTTCCAATTCATACTGTCAAAACTCATGTTGTCCCTATTAAGGGTGGAATGCCAACCTTTATGCATTCCCCTAGGATTCATTTTAAGTTATCGATGTTCTATCTTTAATGCCACCTTTAAAAAGGTACATGCATCCTTCCATGGATAAATCAAGTCATATATCCCTGATAAGGGTGTCTTATTCAATCATTCCCACCTCGATAGTATATGCCTAATTTCACAATAACATCTGTATTCAAAATGAGGTCGATCAATATGGCCTCCAAAAGATAACTACGGTTATCTACTTTTCTTGCTTGATTTGGTAACGATAACAAGGATGTTCTGGAAGATATTGGTCATGTTCAACGTGAACTTCTTCTTAATAATTCCGTATTTACTTTTGTTGTTTATCTCAACAGTCATCTCAATGTTGGGATATCTCTCATACCTGGCGTCTCCCTTCCTGGGTATCAAGCCACCGGTCTTACACTTCATATTCTTGAAGGTCACTTCCTTCATCCAATTTTCCTAATTTCTTACTTCCTTGTCTCCTCAGTCTATCCGCGTCTCAATATTTATCCTTCGAACTATCTCAAGGTTTCCTCAAATCTTCCCAACTTACAGGGGATAAAATATATGTATCTCTTATTCCTTCAATCATCAACTTTAACTCATGGTGAATCACCCTCATCCTGACGATTACATACTTTTCTATTTCTATTGCTACGAGTCTTTAGGGTTTCCTCATACCCAACTCCCTTATCATTCCTCAAACTCTATTGCCTTTATATTCCTTTCCACTTCAGTTTCTTTTTATTTTCCTTTCTCTTATCATTATTTCATGAACCCACTAATCATTGACTTCAAGCATCACATCGTTCTGGGATTCTTGTCATCAGAACGAATCTTGACAACTTTTACAACTTAGCTTCATATTTCATCATACTCGTCCGCCTTTGTTCTGACTCTAAAGCTTTTACACTGTCTCCATAACCTTGGGAATTACTTTCCCGAAAACAATTGACTGAACTTTAATCAGTTTATTCTAACCTCGGACTCCGTGCCTTTCTTGGTCTTTCACTAGTGGTGGCCCTTCTCTTAGGAGGGTAAGTGACAAAAATAGTCTTTTGTGATTCGTCCATCATTTAGAATCTAAAATGATTCATATATTTCCTTTAGCCAGGCTCTTGCCTCGACTGGGTCAGCTTGTTCCTTGGAACTCTAAGAGCTTAGCGACTTAAAGAACCTGAAAGAATTTCTCACCGCATTGTTTCCTCAAGGTGGTGGTTGGGAATAAAAGTATAAGTTCTGTTTAGACAGGTCCATGATTTGTCGTATAGGAGTACCGTCTCAGGTCCCCTTTCCTTACTCGACTCCCGTTTTCATAGTCTGAACGTTCCCTCATTCTCCCCATAATCGGGGTCATCCTACATGTTTTAAATCCTCATTTTCCACTCCATTATGTTATGGGTTCCTTCTATCTTGATGGCGACCTCCCTAACTATCACGTTCAGGGTTTGCTCTAAATCTTATTCCTCAAACTAGCTTTCATCTAAGATTTCATCTTTAAGCTCTTGAACATTTAGAACCCAAATTCTGTAGGAATACCTCATTATTCCCTTATCATCTTTCTCGGTATTAATCTCTTATCTATTTGTTGGCTCTCTGCCTTCATTCATCACTTTTTCTGGCATAATATGTTCTTTTCCAATAATTCGGGTTGTATTGCAATCTCAAACAGCTTTTCGGTACCGGCTCCGATTACCTTCATATCTATTTCCATTTTCTCAAAATCTCTTATCAACTTTCCCAAAGAGATTATCATCTTGAGTCTCTCCTTTACACTAAGGGCATTAGTCACCATTTTGGCTTTCCCTGGATGATAAAGAATCTCATAATCGTAATCCTTGATTAGCTCTAATCACCTCCTTTGGCGCATATTGAGCTCTTCCTGCGTGAAAATGCACTAGAGCACTTATGGCTTGTGTAAATCTCCCACTTCTCTCCATACAAGTAGTGCCTCCAATCTTTAGGGCAAAACTATTGCCACGAGCCCAAGCTCATGGGTGGGGATATCGAATTTAATATTCCCTTAGATGTCTTGACGCGTACGCGATTACCTTGTTGTGCTGTATAAGAAACACCTTAATTCCTTATGCGAAGCATCACTACAGATCACAAAATCTTCTTTTCCATCCGGCAATGCCATCATAGGGGCCGTCACCAATCTTTGCTTCAGTTCTTAAAGGCTGTTCTCGCATTTCTCTGTCCATTCGAACTTCTCAGTCTTATGAGTAAGCCGCGTTAAAGGGGCTACAATCTTTACAAACTTGAACGAACCTCCGGTAGTGACCGGCCAATCCTACCTCTGGTAGTTTCCCTAACCATGGTCATTAATTCCTCAATGGTCCTTTATTCATTCTTGTTAGGATCCTCCACGAGATCCTCCTCAGCAACAATCCCATCTAGGGCAACATCCTCAACCACTACATCCTCAATATGAACATCATCCGGTCCTGTGTTAGGACGCTCTATCGGATCCACAATCCGATCTCCAATTAGTAATAAAACATCATCGCGCTGTTGCTCCTTAACTTCAGGGTTCGGAGTCCCGCTACCATCTACGATAACGAACTACGCTTCTATCACGATATTTATAAGGGTTCCCATAAGGGTTTAAACTGTCAGTACTACATTAGGTAGCCCGACTATGAACTTGGCAAGAGTTCTTATTATCTTAATGAACTTATTATCTTAACGTCACATCATCTCTGAGGTTTATAACGCTTAGCTCTGATACCATTTCTGTAACACCCCCAAATCTGGGGTCGGGGATCCGGGTCGTCACGAGTTCCATTTCCCTTAATAACACCCAATCTTAATAAACAATCAACTACTCTGTACTGTGACCCCACAATAAACACACACACCACAAGTTATAGTCTCAGAGATGAATATCCAAAAAATAACACGAGTCATTTTATTCCAAAATTCTATGCCATTACACCTTAAAAGGGTTTCTGAATAGACTTACATTTCTTTGCCATTATTACATTTAATAAAGATACATAAGTCTGGTACATCAAAAGTTGAAATCATAGCCTTTTGGTAGTTCCTACCTCAGCTACAGCGACATCAACGCCTATAGGAAACTGCGGAACGTTTCCTATCCGCTCGCGAATTGGGAGCTTGGTCCTGTTCATCTTTTCTATCTGTTGTTATGTAATGAAAGAAGAAAGTAAGGGTGAGCAACAAGCCCACCAAAATAATATGTATAATGATTAACAATATATGAGCATTCTCATAGTACTCATGAAAGTCTTGGTCAAGAAGAAATGAACCAAGTTTGATCTCTTAATGCAACCAAGTCATAAAATATTTAGTATATATGTATATATACTTTTCAAAATCTTTGAAATCCTCTGCCATGTATAATATACATAGAGTTCCAGTTTATAGATGTATAAAAATATTATTGCAAGGTGATCTCATATATCTAACCTTGTCTCAACATTTTTCTGAAAATCTTTGTCATGCATAAGATAATCATTAACCAGACATAAGTTGAAAAGGTGAAGTTACGAGATACTCCAATATACTTATATCTTTTCCGAATACTACTTGAACTACCACCGTTCAAGGTATAATCAGTTTCAAAAGTTCATCACATAGATAAGACTACAAGATATGATTTGAATAGATTCAATCTTTGAAATATCATTCAAAAGAAATGAAGTTACGAGATACTTCATTAAGTCCCGATATATATACACACCTATATATATCTCATACTTTCCTTTGAAACCTCTGTTATGAAAAGTATACACAGAGTTATAATATCCAATGAATTTGGAAAGAAGAAAACCTTGGCATAAACCTGATATCTTGTTGATCAGGCAAAGATACCAATAAGTAACTTTTTCTACTAGTAGATGGACGAATTCCCCACTGGTCATCACCCTGGCCGCATTAGGACCTATGTTGGACTACCACTCAGCCACTTACGCATTGATGGACTCCCACTGAGCCACTTACACTTTCATGGACGCCCACTGAGCCCATGTTGCTTATGCCGACTCAAATAGAAGGACTTACTTCCCGAACGTTGGGCAAGTAATCAAAATATTTTCTCAAAACAGCAACCTCGTTGTGAATATAAAATACACCACAGAGCCAGATCCATCAGGTTTTGAGCGAGTATTTAGATCCCCTTCGAAAGGAAGATCTTAAATCTAAAAATGAGTTTTGGGATCCGCTCTAACTTTTAAAAATCATTTTGAAGACTCGAAAACATTTTTAAGAATGTTTGGAGTAAAGCTAATTTAATAAAATAAATCAGTCTCGATATGTTAGAAATTATCTGAATATTATTATTTAAATAATATTCCCATAAAGGATAATCTTTATAAAAATAATCGAAGTAGAAGCTGTAAAACTTATACTTGAAACGAGTATTAAATAACCAAGATATACTTATTCGAAAGTACTATCTTTATTTGAATAATCAAAAATAAGTTTGATTATCGACACCTTATTCTTCAATAAAATAAAGTATATATCTCAGCAAATAATTGGAGTCATAGATCCTCAAATGAATATTCAAATAATATTCAATAAATAATATAAACTGAGTCCTAAGCCCTCGAATGAATATTCAAATAATAAAATAAACTGAGTCATAAGCCCTCGAATGAATATTCAAATAATATTCAAATAATAAAATAAACTGAGTCATAAGCCCTCGAATGAATATTCGAAATAGTATTCATTAAATAAAATAAAGTTATCGAATAAACCTTATTCGATTAATAGTTTTAAAAACTATATCCATATATATATATATATATATTATACTCGGGAGCCTCGCCTCCCGGTTTTAGAAAAAGTTCACCCTTTGATCTCCTATACTAAGGGTATACTCAAATACCGCTTATCTCTAGCATAGGTATTATGCAACTATAAGCATTGCACCAACAGATATATAAATCAAGAATATGAAACAGGCATGCATATATACCATATCACATGCTACAATATATCGCAAGAATTTGCTAATAACAAATATGCATTTATCGCAAGATCATGCATATACACATATACATCACAACAACAGTTATACGGGTAGAAAACTTGCCTGAGCGACTGGGGGTTATAAATGGCTTGTGGCGAGTCTGGTAACCTATAAACAACATATAAGTTGGAATTAAACCTAAGTCACTTGTAAATCTATATTTTAACCAAATTAGACTCTAACGCTCACTTTGCGCTTACTGATTCTCTTAAGTCGCTCGAGTACCCTCGGCTCCACCATTTTTAATAAATTAACCATTAAGGTTTTTAAGGCGATTCTTTCGCGAGTACCTTACCAACTACCTAATCCATTTTACATAGATGTTTCATACCCCAATTAGTCAATTAAGGTCCTTAACCAAGGTTTCAAAGTAAGGCGAGGGGTAATGGTTCGGTCGCGAAACGCCGTTACTTAAAATGGTCATTTCTCCTAAACCGTACATCGGATTCAAACGAACCACATATCAAAACGAAGCTCGTAACATGAACTATCTAATCATGGTTATGGTCAAAACTTAGCAGGGAGTTCTCGGGTCCTGTTGTTAAGACTACAAACAGTCTAAAGTAAATCGGACATTACGACGGCTATGTTTACGCGATTTCCCAAATTTTTACCATTCCAAATCATATCAATCCAACTACCAATCAAAAAAAACTCAAGATACACATCAATGCTACTGATTTCAGTCATAATAAGCTCAAGGATCTCAATCCAATTATATATTATAACATCTCCAAATTCAACTAAACTACTTAACAATTAAGCTCGAATCATGCTTATCATTCAAATTACTACTCATCCATCCAAACCATCTCCAACCTTCAACATTAAAACTTATTACTAAAGGGTGTGAAGATTTATACCTTTGTTGGAGGGTGGAAAGTTACTAGGAAGCCTTATGGAGCCTCCTACAAGCTTGATCTTTCCAAAGAAATCAAAAACACAAAGTTAGGCTTTAAAGTTTCCAAAAGTCCGATTGAAATAACTGTAAAAATGAGGGTCTTACCATACTTATTTGGACGAGACTTGTGAACAAGAGTTGTAAGTCATCTCAATACCTTTCCAACGAGCTATAGAACACAACATTTGAGTGAGTATTAAAGGAGATATGGCAGTTTGAAGTTGCTGTGTTTATTTTGGCCGAGAGCTTGATGAAGAAAAGGGAAGAGCTTTTGTGTTTTTTGTGGTTTGTTTTGATTTGCCTTGGTTGTTTGACTTTTGTTTTGTTTTAATCATTTTTAACCATGAAAAATTGTGTGGTTATAAATCAACCACACTTCTTTCCCTTATGTCATGCTTTGGTCATCATGTGATGTCACCCTCCACACTTGTCCTCTTCTTGTTGGTTTGATGATATCATCATCCCTAACCTCCTTGATTAACTCTTAATTGCTTGCCTAATGACCGCTGATCTGTTATACGGTTCGCTTAACTTTCGTTTTCGTTTATCGTTTGAGGGATCATACCCGGGATCTTATAATTTAGGTTTCTTTAACCTTTCTCAATACATTATATTCCTTTCATGATCCTCTCTTTTAATCCTTGAATTTAAATCCTTTTTATTCTGTTACCTTATACTCAATTCTTTCTGTATCTGGTAGATTTTCGGGAAAAAATCAAAGTGTTCGAATTTGGATTCTGACGATCTTTATATACACTTATTTATCATATAGAGTACTAATGATATCCCAGAAGATCAATAAAAGAGCCCCTACATAGTGTGGCATGAAAAGTTTTCTTATTCAGCATAATCAGCAAAACACTATTCATAAGGGTTTCAAAAATTCCAAAAATTGGGGTTATTACATCTGATATCCATCTTCTGATGATTATCTCCTGATAATATAAGTACTGATATCCTTAAGTCCTGACTTCCAGTAAGTATTGATTTATTCTGTTTAAGTAAGATCTGAAAAACTAAACATAAATCATATTAGCCATGACATTATCAAATATATCTAACAATCTCCCCCAACTTGTAAATTAGCATAATATACAAGTTTAATAGGTATTTGATGATGTCAAAAACATTAAGTACAAATGTATGAGAATTAGACTAGATAACTACAACTTATAGTCCTTAAAGCTTTACCAACATTTAACTTCTGATAACAGCTTCAGTCCGTACAAATATGAGAATTTAATCAGTTGTAGATCTTAACTTGGCTTCATCTTCTGATCTCTCTGATATCAGGAGTTGTTCTGAGATAGTTCTTCAACAAACATCTCTCAGCATATCTAAGTTCATCAATCATCCTCCTTTTAGCATCTTTAAGCTCTGCATTATCTTCACCAATTTGAAAGATTGCAGCCCTGAGATCATTAATCTTTTCTTTTCTTATATCCCGATCTAGTCTGATCAAATAAGCTTTATCAGACTCAAGATTGAATTCCACAGCCCTGTAACCCAGAAAGGTAGTTATAATTTTAGCAGTGTTGGGCTTCATTTCAACTATATCACCCTTGTGATCTCTGTACTTTGGAACATATGTGCTGTCAGACTTAACAGAATAAAGCCTTTTCTGTCTCTGAATCTGATCCTTCAAATAGTTTGCAGCACTTCCTGTCAATCTGTCATCCACTTGAAGTAAGAATAGTACATGCTCCAATTCTTCAAAATACTTCAATGGAATGGCATTTTGCCTTATATGATAAACCCTACCATCTGTCATGAAGTACAACAAGATGTGTTCTTTCAAGTAGGTATGGTAAACCATTTGTACAGATTCCAGTTGATTTAATCTCTCAGGAGTCGCTCCAATACCTGGTTCACTCAAGGAAGTTGGATCATTGGTAGTGTTCTGTATTCTTCTTTCATCAGCACTTCCCAATCCAGTTTTATCTCTTGCTTCCTTTCCAGTAACTACTCTTGCTTCAAAACCACTTGCAGCAGTCTTCAAAGGTTGAGTCTGTTTTGCTTTAGTGAATCCTGGTAGGAGTGTCTTTGATCTATCTTCTGATATCAAGTTAACTTGAGCTATGTCAGAGGTTACTTGCTTCTTTGAAATATCAGAACTTATTGTCTCTTGACTTTGAACAACTTGAGCCATGTCAGAGGTTGTTTCAAGAACTTTTCTTGAAGTCAGAGCAAGATCATCCTTTTCATCAGTGATTTCTTCATTCTCAGGAGGCACATAAACCTTGATAGGTTCACCAACCTTTTCTTTACCCTTGGATCTTGGATCTATCTGTGGTTGTGATTTAGCCAATGTTGCTTCAGTATTTGTCCTTTCTTTTATCACAATGCCTTTGAGTTTTGGAAGTGTCTTTTTACCAGAAGCTTCAGATTTAGATGTGACTTTCTCTGATTTAAGTCTGGCTTCTTCTTCCACTAAACTCTCCAAGTCCATTCCTGGATTTTCCTGAAGAAATAACTGTCTTGACATTTCTTCATCAAGATCTAAAACTTCATCAGAACTTATCCTTTTACCAGTAGCAGAACTAATTCTTTTTCCAGTATCAGAACTTATCCTGTGACTTGTGATGAGAAACCTCTACCTTGACTATGACCTCTACTCATTCCAGAGTTTCCTTGATCATCCTTTTCATCATCCTTCCCTTTCAGTGTCTTGCCAGTCTTGCATTTGGACTTAATTACTTTCTCCCCCTTTTTGGCATCAGCAGGTAGGAGAAGAGAGTCAAGCAATTCCACTGAGGCTTGGATTTCAGTAAGTTGAGATTGCTGAGAAGCTTGATTTTTCAGAATATCATCAATCTGAGCTTGTTGTTTCTCTTGAGTCTTCTCAATATAAGCAATCCCGTCAAAGGTAGGTTGGAAGAACTTTTTCTTGTCAATGTTCTGAATTTGGCCCTGTTTGATGAATTCTTCCTGAATCTTGTGTAGCTCTGCATGAGTAGTTGAATGGAGACCTTGTAGATGTTTAATACTCAATACAGTGACTCTAAGCTGGGTTTTGAAATCATCAGAAATTAACATTTCATCAGCTTTTGTCAAGTGCTCAGCAAGATGCTTTACAGTTGGAACACAGGAAACTGAGTTCCATTCCTTAGTCCACTCCTGTCCTACAGGAGTTTCACTCCAAGGCATTGGTGCTTCTCTGGTAACAAACTTCTTAACAAGTTCAGATTTAAGAATAGTTTGTTGAGGAGCATGTCCTGAAGGACCTGCTTCATCAGCATCTACATGTGGAGCAGCAACACCAGTATCTCCAGCATTTGCTGCATCAGAACTTACAGAATCAGTATCTTCTAATAAAACAACAGTGTGAGTAGCAATGGAGGCTTCAACATCCTCTAAGTACTGATCTGGTTCTAAGTTCTGATCAACAACCATATCCTGATGCTCACCTATATTCTGATCATCAGCATCTAGATGCAGAGAAGGTGTAGTAGATAACTCTGGAGTTTGAACAGCATCAGTAACATGTGTTGTTGATGGATTAGTTGCTGTTGGAGCTTCTAAGAGAATTACGTCAGGCACAACCAAGTTCTGAACATCAATTTCAATACTGGTGCCTATAGTAACAGGAGAGACAGACTTTTGAACAGGAGACATAGATGGTGTGTTGGCCTGTTCAGGAACAGCCTCCTGAGATGGAGTTGATGAAGAAGAAGTGACTTTAGCAAATTCCTTTACTTGTGAGATCAGAGATTCCTGATCTCCTTCCTTAGCTGCTGCTTCTTCATCTGAAACTGGCCTTTTTGCCCTCTGTTTCTTGTATCTCTTTGTAGATATGGATTCCTTGGGAGTTTCAGGAACAGTCATTCTTCTAAGCCTCTTGAGAAGCCTAGATCCCCCAATTTCAGAATCCTTCTGAGAAGTCACTGTCTCAGCTTCTTGGACAATAGGTTCTGATGTAGAAACCTGTTCCTCACTGTCAGACTCATCTCTCAAAGCAATCCTCCTTCTCTTTTGAGGTGTTTGAGGAACAGTCTTTGTCCTCTTAGGTTTGGAAGATGAAGGCTTCACAGTAGGTGCTGAGGATGAGGGTAAAACTGTCTGTGAAGTGGAAAGATAGGATTGGATATATTGCCTAAGGGTTGGTTGAGTAGTATGGATGGTATGTTCTAATGGTTGTTATGGTGTTTGTGTTGGATTTTTAAACGCAGCGGGGCGTGGAAAAACACTTTTACACATATAAAATCCATATAAAAGCATATAAATCGTGAATAAAAATTCGAGGGATCGAATCTAACCTTTAAAAATAATTCGGAGACAGCGATCAGAGATCCTTAGCAGTTGCTCCTCCAGTGTGAAGCACTCCACCGGTATCCACCAAGAAAAAGACTTTTAGGAGGAGGAGGAGGTGGAGAGAATTTGGTTTTCTGAAACTTTTGGGTTTCTGGGGTTGGAATAAAAATAGGGTCTATAATAGTGTATTTATAGGCAAAATTTTCTGCTGAAATTTTCCCATAAATATTATTATTATTATCCCATTTATTATTCTCATTAATAATTAAAACACCTTTTAATCATTAATCCTTTTTCTAAACACTTTAGAAATAATTCTCTCTCTTGATTTAATTTCCAAAAATTAAATCCTTAATTAATAATATTAAGAACTTTTCTTAATTAATTTATAATCAATTAAATCTCATTTAGTCAATTATTAAATTTGCCAATTAATTATTTATTTCACAAATAAATAATTATTAGCCATTATTAATTAATTACTCCACCATAAAATCATTCTCTTTTTATGGTGTGACCCTGTAGGTTCAATATTAAGCCGGTAGTAGAAATAAATAATAATAAAACTATTTTATCATTATTTATATAAATTCTCTAATTTATTAAATATGATTAATTAATTAATCATATTTATTCTACATCGTGAGTGATGCTTCTCAACATATCGCGACTATCCGGATAATATGAATTAACTGCTTAGAATACCAAGAACCTGTCAGTGAATAGTTACCGTACAATAAACTCCTTCTACCCTACAATGTCCCGATTAAATACAAGGCATGGATCTCGTGTCAAGCCTATCTAATTTAATCACTTGCTTACCATTTATTATGTGTAGTTCTATGCAAATTAGAAACTCCTTTCTAATTTCATTTACTCTGGCCAGAGATTCCTGAACTAGCATAAGTGGATCAGCCTTGAACATTCGCTTCCTTCACTGGAAGGGGTAGATCCTTTATTGATCATACACTATCTTCGTGTACAAATTACTATACCGAGAAGAGCCCTAATAATTGTCCCTAGAGACTAAGAACTAAACCAAAGCATAGTACAGTGTACACAAGACGACTATGATGACCTCAAGTCTAAGGATACTTGTACAACTATCACTAGGTGAACAACTGCTGACACGTGAGTGAACTCCATCAGTTGTTCAGTTGTGCGAGTCATGTTCAGTGAACTTATTCTATAATAAGCACCTACATACTAGCTATAGTGTCACCACACAAATGTCTATGAGAACAGACATCCTTCATAATGAAGCAAGCATAGTATGTACCGATCTTTGCGGATTATTAATTACCAGTTAGTAATCCTATGACCAGGAACTTTTTAAGTTTAGAGTTATCATCTTTTTAGGTCTCACTATTATGATCTCATCATAATCCATAAAAAGCTTTACTCTAAACTATGGTATATCTTATTTAAACACTTAAATAGATAAAGCCCGTAATAAAAACAAAACAAGTCTTTATTAATATCAATGAAATCAAAACAGATTACATAAAAGTTATTCCTAAATCCTAATACCTGATTGGACTTAGGACATATTCCTTTCAATCTCCCACTTGTACTAAAGCCAATCACTCTGGTATCTAATACCCATCCTGTCATTATGACGATCAAAGTGACTTTCATAAAGTAGCTTTGTGAGTGGGTCTACTATGTTATTATGTGTGTCAACTCTAATTCAATACAATATAAGAAATGTTATCGCACTCCCACTAACCCTTTTGTAGACGCATAGTTCATCTACGTTTTTGATAAAATCAAACTCTTTGATTGTCTCATCAAAACGAATGTTCCATTTACGAGAAGCTTGCTTTAAACCACATATGGTTCGCAATAGCTTACACACTATCATTTCTCTTGGAAATAAAACCATCCGGCTAATTGCCAGATCTCATAGTCGTAGTAAGCAGCAATCGCAAGCAAAATCTGAACTGATTTTAACAGGGCTACAGGTAAAAGGTTTCATCAAAGTCAATCCATTGCCTTTGTTTGAATCCTTTTTCCACAAGCCTGGCCTTATAGGTCTCCACCTGGCCATCTGCTCCAATCATTCTTTCGTATACCGTATACATAGATTACATTCTGGATTTCATGGCACTATGCCATTTCTCTGAGTCAACACTACTCATAGCCTCATTATAGGTTACAGGGTCGTCATCATCAATGATCGACAACTCATTGTCATTCTCAATGACAAGGCCATAATACCTCTCAGGTTGGCGAGACACTCTCCCTGATCTATGAATGGGCTGTTCCACAAAAGGTTGTTCAGCCAGAATAGGCGTTTCCACTCGATCTGTAGTAGTTTGTGCTTCTTGAACTTCATCAAGTTCAATTTTGCTCCCACTGTTTCCTTCAAGGATAAACTCCTTTTCCAAGAAGGTAGCATGTCTGGAGACAAACACCCGATGATCGATGCAAAAGTAATACCCTAAAGTCTCTTTAGGATATCCCACAAAACTACATTTTTCGGATCGATATTCCAGCTTATCTGGGTCAACTTTCTTGACATAAGATGGACATCCCCAAATCTTAACGTGTTTAAGACTCGGTTTCCTTTCTTTTCATATCTCATACGAAGTTTGAGGAACAGATTTTGGAAATCACCTTATTCAGTAAATATGCTGAGGTTTCCAATGCATCACCCCATAGGAATACTGGAAGATTTGCATAGCTCATCATGGACCGAACTATGTCTAACAAAGTTCGATTTCTCCTTTCAGATACTAATCTGGAGGAGTCCACTGGGAGACTATACCATTTACTTTGAGATAATCTAGAAACTCTCCGTTCAAGTATTCACCACCTCGATCTAATCGAAGAGTTATAATACTATGTTTGGTTGTTTCTCCACTTCATACTTATATTCTTTGAACTTTTCAAAGGCCTCAGAATTGTGTTTTATCAAACACATATCCGAATCCAGATCTATCATCTATGAAAGTAATGAAGTATGAAAATCCACCCATGGCTTGCTTAGACATTGGTCCACATACATCTGTGTGTACCATTCCTAACAAATTTGCAGCCCTCTCTCCATGTCCACTAAATGGAGACTGCAGTGCCACTATAAAGTGAGATGTTCATCATCCCTTTTCTTTTATTAGTTTGTTCAATCTGAAGTAAATTATGTCACATATATTCAGACCATTATTTAAAGTACCACGTCCATAAAGAATATTATCTCTAAGAATAGAACATTCATTATTCTCAATAATAAATGAAAAATCCACCCAAGTCTAACATGGGAATAATATTCCTCACAATCGAGGGAACAAAATAACAATTATTTCAAACAATAGTCTTGCCCGTAGGCTTATGTAAATGAAATGATTCTACATCTTCAGCAGCAACTCTTGCTCCATTTCCCATCAGTAGAATCACCTCCTCTTCCTCAAAAGTCCTACTTCTCCTTGTTCCCTGCAACAAATTGCAAATATGAGAACCACAGGCGGTATCTAATACCCAAGTAGAAATGACATATTCACTTCTATCATGAACATACCTGAATCAGAAGCGGTAGTCTCACTACCCTTCTTCTTCAATTCTGCAAGGTAAACCTTGCAGTTCCTCTTCCAGTGCCCCACCTTGTTATAGTGAAAGCAAACAACTTTGCTCTTGGGGTCTTCAGCTTTTGGTGGAACCGGCATTTTCTCACCTACTTTCTTCTTCTTGGAAGAGTTCCTCTTCCTTTTCTTAGGATTGGAACCTTCACCAATTAGAAGAACAGAACTCTTCTTAGGGGAAAAATTCGATTCCGCAGTCTTCAACATGTTGTGGAGTTCAGGCAGGCTGACATCCAACTTATTCATGTGAAAGTTCACAACAAACTGCGAGAACGAACTCGGAAGCGATTGCAAGACCAAGTCTTGGCTCAAGTCCCCATCCATGGCAAAACCAAGTTGTCCAAGACGTTCAATCAAATTGATCATCTTAAGTACATGGTCATTCACAGATGATCCCTCAAACATCCTAAAACCGAACAGCTCCTTCGATATCTCATATCGAGCTATCCTCCCTGCCACATCATACAACTCTTGTAGATGCATGAGGATAGTGTGAGGATCCATATGCTCATGTTGCTTCTGTAGCTCAATGTTCATGGAAGCTAGCATGATGCATTGAGCAACATTTGCATCATCTATCCACTTACGATACATAACATGTTCATCATTATGTGCATCACTAGCAGGTTCAGTAGGCTTAGGTGAGTCAATCACGTATTCCAGCTTCTCAATCCTGAGAACAATTCTCAAGTTTCGAAGCCAGTCAGCATAATTAGGACCAGTCAATTTGTGAGCATCTAGTATGCTCCTGAGTGATAGTGCAGAAGACATAACATACAAAGTAAATCTGTAAATGATAAACACATAACAACACTTAGCAAATATTCGATTTCATTTCAAAACACTATATGAATCGGGTCTTTATTCATAAGTGGCTCCCACTAGTTTTCCTAATTTATTCACCCCCCTACATGACAAATTAAGCATTCATAATGCTAGTGGGAATAGGGATCCTACATTCCATTACACAACCCCGGCTGTGGCACGAAACGTCATGTAATGTTCAATAGGCAGACAACTCTTGTCAATTACATCTAATGTTATTCCCTAATCAAACTTTAGCCTCTTGAATAATTGAGTCACGGCTGTGGCACGACAAACTCAATATACTAAGTCAAGTCTAACCCAACATTCCGTACAATTGAATCAGTCCCCAAAGGCCCACGGTTGTGGCACGTAACGACCTTTAGATTCTTATTCAATGTACACATCTCTATGTAATAGAGAAGTATTTCTTATTTCGAAATCAAAGCCCTCGGCTGTGGCACGAAACGACAATGATTCAAAAATAAGAACTACTTTCTACCATGTTGGAAGGCTATGACCGACACAAGCCCGTTGTGTCATTGGCCAATTACTACTTGATATTATTTAATTTTAGAGGGATTATATTACGTTACAATCATAATCATATTATAAAGAGATTCTTCCTTTTAAATTAAATATTTCAAATCAATAATCAATAATCAGACGATTCCCAGATCGGGTGGAGCATTGTCAAGAGGCGTCACTTAATAACCCTTTCTTACAGATAGAAATCTGTTGTTGACATAATCATCCTTTCTCTCATATCAAAAATTCATATTCAATTACGTGTTTCATAAACACAAGAATCTCATGATTGTATTCATAATATTGTTATTAAGGTTATGAAACAATTTCACTATACTAGGTTGTCTAACAAACGCCTTATGTTTATTTAAGTTCACCTGAATCTATCATCGCATGATAAACTAAGCAAATATCACATATATCAACATGAATAAACATCAAGGTAGGCATGTTACATCATCTAGCACATTAGTCTAAGCATTATACATCTCTATGTATCACATGAAGCATTTAAAAGCAACTAAAACAGACAAAAACAGCTTTAAAACACTTCATGGAAATATAAATAGTTCAAAACTTTTATATAAACTAAAATTGATCACTCCATTAGATCCATCTCGGAAAAACGAATCCAACGGTATATTGCACGCCCAAAACGGAGTTACGAAACTCCCAGAAAATCAATTTTAAAATCAACAGAGGGCTGTAACGCATTACAGGAACGCGTTACAGGACCTGTAACGCATTCCGGTGATACGTTACACCCCTTTTAAGCTTTTAAAGGGTGTAACGCATTACACGAATGCGCAATGGCCCTTCCCGCACGCGTGCGCCACACGCGCCCGACAGCAGCCGCCTGGTCTGTTCCCTGCTTTGCTCACTCACGTGTCAGACTGTACCCTGTACCTTGTCTTCTTAGTCCGGTGCAATCACAGACAGCAGACAAAAGCAGCACAGCAACAGATATGCAGAATATATATATATATATATATATATATATTTACATACTTACAATTTATATATATATATGATTATTTAATTACGAATTTAATAGCAACAACTTCAAAAATTCATAATAAAAAATCTATACATCCTAAAATTATGAAAAAAATACCCAGACGATCTACAACACTTGTAGAACCCAGATCAACATTGAAAATTATTCTAAGAAACGATTTCTCATCAGACAAAATTAAACCATGATATAACTTGTAAAAATCATAATTAATTCATACAAGCACATAAAATTCTGAAATTTTTACCACAGATCTATATGCATACAACCTATGCCCTGATACCATTATTGGATTTTTAAACACAGCGGGGCGTGGAAAAATACTTTTACACATATAAAATCCATATAAAAGCATATAAATCGTGAATAAAAATTTGAGGGATCGAATCTAACCTTTAAAAATAATTCGGAGACAACGATCAGAGATCCTTAGCAGTTGCTCCTCAAGTGTGAAGCACTCCACCGGTATCCACCAAGAAAACGACTTTTAGGAGGAGGAGGAGGTGGAGAGAATTTGGTTTTCTGAAACTTTTGGGTTTCTGGGGTTGGAATAAAAATAGGGTCTATAATAGTGTATTTATAGGCAAAATTTTCTGCTGAAATTTTCCCATAAATATTATTATTATTATCCCATTTATTATTCTCATTAATAATTAAAACACCTTTTAATCATTAATCCTTTTTCTAAACACTTTAGAAATAATTCTCTCTCTTGATTTAATTTCCAAAAATTAAATCCTTAATTAATAATATTAAGAACTTTTCTTAATTAATTTATAATCAATTAAATCTCATTTAATCAATTATTAAATTTGCCAATTAATTATTTATTTCACAAATAAATAATTATTAGCCATTATTAATTAATTCATCCACCATAAAATCATTCTCTTTTTATGGTGTGACCCTGTAGGTTCAATATTAAGCCGGTAGTAGAAATAAATAATAATAAAACTATTTTATCATTATTTATATAAATTCTCTAATTTATTAAATATGATTAATTAATTAATCACATTTATTTTACATCGTGAGTGATGTTTCTCAACATATCGCGACTATCCGGATAATATGAATTCACTGCTTAGAATACCAAGAACCTGTCAGTGAATAGTTACCGTACAATAAACTCCTTCTACCCTACAATGTCCCGATTAAATACAAGGCATGGATCTCGTGTCAAGCCTATCTAATTTAATCACTTGCTTACCATTTATTATGCGTAGTTCTATGCAAATTAGAAACTCCTTTCTAATTTCATTTACTCTGGCCAGAGATTCCTGAACTAGCATAAGTTGATCAGCCTTGAACATTCGCTTCCTTCACTGGAAGGGGTAGATCCTTTATTGATCATACACTATCTTCGTGTACAAATTCCTATACCCAGAAGAGCCCTAATAATTGTCCCTGGAGACTAAGAACTAAACCAAAGCATAGTTCAGTGTACACAAGATGACTATGATGACCTCAAGTCTAAGGATACTTGTACAACTATCACTAGGTGAACAACTGCTGACACGTGAGTGAACTCCATCAGTTGTTCAGCTGTGCGAGTCATGTTCAGTGAACTTATTCTATAATAAGCACCTACATACTAGCTATAGTGTCACCACACAAATGTCTATGAGAACAGACATCCTTCATAATGAAGCAAGCATAGTATGTACCGATCTTTGCGGATTATTAATTACCAGTTAGTAATCCTATGACCAGGAACTATTTAAGTTTAGAGTTATCATCTTTTTAGGTCTCACTATTATGATCTCATCATAATAGTATATCTTATGATCTCATCATAATCCATAAAAAGCTTTACTCTAAACTATGGTATATCTTATTTAAACACTTAAATAGATAAAGCCCGTAATAAAAACAAAACAAGTCTTTATTAATATCAATGAAATCAAAACAGATTACATAAAAGTTATTCCTAAATCCTAATACCTGATTGGACTTAGGACATATTCCTTTCAGTTTGGGAGGTGTTTGTTGGTTGGACATCAGGATAAACAGATCTATAGGAATCAGGATCAGCATTTACTAAGATCTGTTTCACAGACTGAGGAATCTGTAAAGGTCTAACCACTGGTTTCTTAGTGTTAGCATTTACCAGGTCATTAAAGTAACATTTGGCAACTTTAAAAGGTGAAGTTAAGGTACTGGTTAGTCGAGGTTCATCAGTACAAAAAGTATATATAAGTTGACAAAATCTAGCAAAGTAAACAACATTCATATCCTCTGTCATCCTATCCCCAATAAAACCTATTATAGCCGTTGCAAAATCAAAATGAGTTTAGTTTATAATGGCATACCCGATGTGCTGACTCATTATAGGGATGACATCAAAATTCGAACACTTGTTCCCAAAAGCTTTAGTGATGCAGTCCAAGAAGAAGCTCCATTCCCTTCTGATATGAGCCTGTTTCAACTGCCCAAGCTTTGCCAAACTCTGTTCATAGCCCAAACTGGCCATTAACTCCTGAAGAGCCGATTCCTCTGGAATTGAAAAAGTACGTCCTTCTGGGAGATGTAGAGCCTTGCGTATTGTACCAGGAGTGACTGCATATGAAGAATCACCCACTTCGAAAACAATACTAGGAGTACCATTTGGACCACCATTAACAAAGTTTCCAGTCCTCCAAAGTGTCAGAACTTGTTGGCTTGAGAATACTGAAGGTTGGGTTAATGCATACCCGATTTCACTGTGTGCAAGAAGGTCTTGCACAAAATGCAATTCAGACGGAGCTTCAGCATTATCAAGAATAGCAGCATAATTGTTTGGAACAAATTTAGCTCCATCAATGATTAAATCCTTAGGTGCCATGAAAGTAATCGAAAGGTTTAAGTGCCTGTTAGGTGTTTGATAGAATGTCTATATGAAAAACCAACGTTAGAAGAAGAAAGAGAGTAAAAGCAAGTAGAGAGAAAAAGTATGAAAGGAAATAAAAGATTAAAAAAATCTTCTCTCTGTCTTACTTATACTTTTGAAAAAAAAATGTAACCGTTGGACACTTGTCAGACATGCAGTAAAAACGAATAGTTAATGGGCACGAGAAAACAGTAATCATTACTTACCCACTTGCAGTTTTTCAAGGAAAAACCGTTCCACTTACCCAGTTATTCCATTAATCAAGGTGAAACAGTTTTAATTCAAAATGGAAACTGTTCCCACTTATTTAATTATTTTTCACTGCAACATCAGTATTCTGAAAAAAAATTGAGTGAAAATGACCATAATAAATCGGACGAGCAAGTACTGATAAAAGAAAATCAGAACTTAAGTTAAAACATAATTTATATGGTCATCAGAATATGAATATGTATCAGGATTTATCAATACATTACAAAATATCTCAGAGACAAGATCTTGAAACAAAAACAAATTTCATTAATATATCAAGAGAATACATTCATGAAATTGAAATTACATCAGAACTTGTACAAGATTTCCCTAAGCTGCTAAACCTAACGTCAACAGCCTTAGTCCTAGCTCAAGAAGCAGGGCAAGGCTGATGATGAAGAAAAACAAGAAGAAGAAAATAAATTATTTCTTCTTCCTACTCTCGACAAACAGAATAGCGAATCGAATGATTCGCTCTTGCTGGCGGAGAGCTTCCAGCCTTTCCTCCTCCAATCGCTCCAGATGGCGATGGTAGTCCATGTAGAAGAAGAACAGGAGGTGGGTAAGTACCTCCTGGGGAACGGAGTCCCATATCTCATCAGGAATGGCAGTGACGTGCCATTCCTGCTGCCAATCGGCACAGCTCAGCTCCATGTTGAATGTTTCGTAGTTCAAAAGCATATTGTAATTAACCATGGTGTTTTTGATAGAAAAAGTATGAAGGTGAGTTTGTGATAAAAGTGGTGATGGGAAGGCTGATGTGAAGTGGTTGTTTATATAGGCAAGATAATGCCAGGAGACGCAAAGAAATTTAATGCTGACAGGTAAAATTAATTCCACCTCGTCTCCCCAGACTTGGAAAAAGAAAAACATTCATTGGAAAGAGAAAACATGGTTTAATGCGCACAAGAAGCAAGTAAAAGTTGACTGTTCATGTACGAGTACCACTATCCCTAACTATAGTGACTATTAATCTTCCACTTCAACAGTATTCAGGTTTAAACTGAGACTGTTGTCAAATTTTATCCAAAAATAAGTCAAGTAAAGAATCAGACTGTAATATCAGAACTTAGACTTATATCAGAACTTAACAGTCATCAGAACATAATTTCTTAACTCGAAAAAGGAATGCCTATTTTAGTAAGTCCTCACACAAATTCTGATTTATATTCTTCAGAAGTTAATCATCAGAACATGCAATCAGAACTTGTCCTCAGAATTTGTGTAATGTGACATAATGACTGTTCATCTAAAACAACATAGATCCCTACAGTGATTTTCATCATTCATATGGAGTGGTAAGTGTGTGCATTAAGCTAAATATCAGACAAAGAGAAAAGTCTGATTCACTTCAGTACATGTTAGAAATAAGGCATAACTAAAACTTTACTAAAAACCTGTCAATATTCTGAAACCTACTATTGAATGAATTCATGCTTGAGTCCACCTCAACTATTTTGTGCTAATTTTGTGCATCTTTTTAAATTCTATTTTATAGTGGCTTCTCAGTGTAAGTGAGTCACGACTGCTTATCAGAATTTATGCTATTATCAGAGTATTTCTCCAGTAATCATAGAGTGTGAAAAGTCACCAAGAAAATATTTTATTTGCTTTTCTGATGCATATTACTTAATACCAGCAATGCACTTGGGTTTTCCCTTCCACATTTTTACTCTAGATCTCAAAGGAGTACCTGATTTTTAATCCTTGTTTCTCTTTCTTATTCTTTTGATAAGTGAGGTTTATCAGCACTTAGCACATTCAACAAATTTACTAGCATCAGAATTTAACAGATGAGTAGCATTATTCTAGTTTGTGACTTAGTAATAAGATAGACAAAGTAAACTCAACTAAGCTCAATTATCAGAATTTGCTTGTGTCAATAGATTTCCACAGAAATAATTACTTCTTACATGGGATCCCTTGTTTATTGAAGACTACTAGGTCAGCATCTAGCACAGTTATCCTCATAGGATTGAATAGTTACCTAAACAGACATATCTCTATCAGAGTTTAGAAACATTGATCAGACAACAGTCAGTAATTAAACATATTTTTCAATTAAGCACATAATACACAAAGAGATTGAATTCTGTAAATACTGATCATAAAGTCTGATGCAACAGAACAAAACTAAGCAGATTTAGAGAAAGAACCTGAAACCATTCCAAGTTCATTGACCAATCTTGTAAAAGTAGATTCACACAATGGTTTTGTGAAGATATCTGCTAGTTGTTGATCTGTTGGAACAAAGTGCAATTCCACTGTACCTTCATCTACATGTTCCCTGATGAAGTGGTACCTGATGCTGATGTGCTTTGTCATAGAGTGTTGAATTGGATTACCTGTCATAGCAATAGCACTTTGATTATCACAGTAAATAGGGATTTTGAAATATGTTAACCCATAATCCAGTAACTGATTCTTCATCTAAAGAATTTGTGCACAACAGCTTCCTACAGCAATATATTCTGCTTCTGCAGTTGATGTGGAAATTGACTTTTGTTTCTTGCTAAACCAAGAAACCAATCTGCCTCCAAGAAATTGTCAGCTTCCACTTGTGCTTTTCCTGTCAATTTTGCAACCTGCAAAATCTGCATCTGAGTAACCTATTAGTTTAAAATCTGATTCTCTGGGATACCATAATCCCAGATCAGTTGTTCCCTTAAGATACTTGAAAATTCTTTTCACAACTGTTAAGTGAGGTTCTCTTGGATCTGCTTGAAATCTTGCACAAAGACAGGTAGTGTACATGATATCAAGTCTACTAGCAGTTAGATAGAGTAGAGAGCCAATCATACCTCTGTAATCAGTAATATTTACTGATTTACCAGTATCCTTATCCAGTTTTGTTGTAGTGGCCATGGGAGTGGATGCACTTGAACAATCTTGCATTCCAAATTTCTTCAGCAAGTTTCTGGTGTACTTAGTTTAACAAATAAAGGCGCCTTCTTCATTTTGCTTGACTTGAAGGCCTAGAAAATATCTAAGTTCCCCCATCATAGTCATCTGATACCTTGACTGCATCAGTTTGGCAAACTTCTTGCAAAGTCTGTCATTTGTAGACCCAAAGATGATATCATCAACATAAATCTGGACCAAAAGTAAGTCCTTTCCATGATTGAGGTAGAACAGTATTTTGTCTATAGTTCCTCTGTTGAATCCACTTTCCAGAAGAAACTGAGCTAAAGTCTCATAACATGCTCTGGGAGCTTGCTTAAGTCCATAAAGTGCTTTATCAAGCCCGTAGACATAATCTGGATGTTTGGAATCTATAAAGCCTTGAGGTTGTTCAACATATACTTCCTCCTCCAATTCTCCATTGAGAAAAACACTTTTCACATCCATTTGAAAGACAGTAAACTTTTTATGAGCAGCTTAAGCCAAAAATATCCTTATGGCTTCTAACCTAGCAACTGGTGTAAATGTTTCATCATAATCAATTCCCTCATGTTGAGAATATCCTTTTGCACCAGCCTTGCCTTATTCCTTGTAATTATGCCATCACTGTTAGTTTTGTTTCTGAATACCCACTTTGTACCAACAACAGATCTATTCTTTGGTCTTGGCACTAGGGTCCAGACTTCATTTCTTTCAAATTCATTTAACTCTTCGTGCATTACTTGCACCCAATCAGCATCTTGAAGAGCTTCTTCAACTTTCTTTGGCTCAGTCTGAGAGAGAAAAGAATTGTAAAGACATTCGTTTGAAGTACCTGTTCTAGTTCTGACACCTGCATCAGGATTTCCAATTATCAAATCAGGTGTATGTGATTTAGTCCACTTCCTTGCAGATGGAAGGTTTTCTCTAGAACTGGATGCTCCCCCATGATCCATGCTATCTTCATTTTCATTTTCCGATGCTCCCCCTGAAACTATGCTCTCTGAGTTGGATTCTTCAGAATTTAGATTTTCAGAACTATCAGAACTTGGCTTATCAGAACTTGACGAATCAGAACTTGAAGAGCCAGATGTATGTTCTGATGCTTCTTGAGATGTGGTATGATCTTGAGTATGCTCCCCCTGTATAGGTGCATCTTCCTTTGGTGTAGTCACCACAGTTTCAATAACATCAGAGTTTAATCCATCAGAGTTTACAGTATCAGGACTTAGACTGTCAGGATTTTCAGTATCAGAATTTGAGTCTTCATTTTCAAATCTCAGCTGATCATGATCAATAAAATCTTCAAGACCAGTAATATTCTTGTCATCAAAAGCGACATTGATAGATTCCATGACCACTCTTGTTCTCAAATTATAGACTCTGAAGGCTTTTGTGGAAAGTGGATATCCAACAAAGATTCCTTCATCACCTTTTAGATCAAATTTAGATAGCTGTTCAGGATGAGTCTTGAGAACAAAACACTTGCATCCAAATACATGAAAGTACTTCAGATTTGGCTTCTTTTTCTTCACCATCTCATATGGTGTTTTTCCTTGCTTGTTAATGAGTGTTGCATTTTGAGTAAAACAAGCAGTCTGCACAGCTTCAGCCCAGAAATAGGTTGGAAGCTTTGCTTCTTCAAGCATTGTACGTGCAGCTTCAATGAGAGTTCTATTCTTCCTTTCAACAACTCCATTTTGCTGTGGAGTTCCAGGAGCAGAAAATTCCTGCTTAATTCCATGGTTTTTGCAGAACTCTTCCATTATCAAATTCTTGAACTCAGTGCCATTATCACTCCTTATAGTTTTCACAGAATCTTTGACCAATTTATCCAGATGTTTGACATGATCAATCAAGATAGATGCAGTTTCACTTTTTATGTGCAAGAAATACACCCATGTATATCTGGTGAACTCATCCACTATGACCAACGCATATTTCTTCTTTGCAATAGACATGACATTCACTGGACCAAATAGATCAACATGTAGTAGATGATAAGGCTCAAGAATTGATGATACAGTCTTGCTCTTGAATGAAGATTTTCTTTGGCAGTCCTCTCACAAGATCTTTCTTGACTAGTTCATTTATATTGTTGAAATTTAAATGAGAGAGTTTCTTGTGCCAATTTTAGCTTTCTTCAATTGATGCTCTACTCATCAGACAGATTGCAGAACCATCAGTACTTGTTGAAAGCCTAGCTTCATAAATGTTACCACGCCTGTATCCTTTTAGAACAACTTTGCCTTTGGATTTACTCACAACTTCACAGTGTTCTTCAGAGAAATCAACATGATAACCTCTGTCACATATTTGACTTATACTCAGCAGATTGTGTTTAAGTCCTGAGACCAGAGCTACTTCTCTAATGATGACATTCCCAAGATTAATATTGCCATATCCCAATGTTTTTCCAATGTTGCCATCTCCATAAGAAAAACTTAGGCCAGCTTTCTCCACAAAGTCTAATAGCAGGGCTTTATTTCAAGTCATATGTCCTGAACATCCACTGTCCAGAACTAGAATATTTTTCCTGTTGCCCTACAATCACAAAGACCACTAATGATTAGTTTTAAGGACCCAGACTTGCTTGGATCCTTTGGCCTTATCAAGTTTGTTAGCATTTGCAGCGGATTTAGCATCAGAGTTTATGTCAACATTTTTCTTATCAGAACTTACACTATCAGACTTTGAATCAGAATTTATACTAGAAGGAACAATGGAAACTTTCTTCAAAGAAGGTTTTATTTGATAATAATCATAGTACAAACTATGATATTCCTTACAAGTATAAATGGAATGACATAAACTACCACAATGAAAACAAGGATTTTGTGGTTTATATCTAACAGACTGACTCTTAACTCCTGATTTTGAAGGTAAGGAGTTTATGTTCTTATTCTTCCTGCAAAAAGAAGCCAGATGGTTAGAACTTCCATAGTTATGACACGTTTTCCTAGGAGCATCAGGAACAGGCCTATAATCATTACTTTTATTCACACCTTCCTATCCATTCCTATTTTTCCTAGGTGATTTTACCTTGTTTGCATTCTTAACATCTTTCAGCTTATGCTTAAGCTGCTTCTTAGTCATTAAGCCTATGTTTACTTCAACTGTCTTTTCTTATTTTAGTTTGTCAGAAGTTAATTCCTCTTTAACTTCTGATTTCTCATTATCAGACTTTACAGTTACAAACTTAACAGGTTTTAATTTTGGCTTTTGCTTAGCAACAGGCTTAATTTCTACAGTTCCTTTATCATTCTTATCCTCTCCATAACCTAAGCCTTCTTTCTAATTTTCACTACTTAGCAAATTTTGAGTTGTTCTGCCAGAGTTAGTCCAAGTCCTGATAATCTCTTTTTCCTTTTCTAACTCAGTTTTTAGAGATTTATTCACTTTTAGCACTTCATCCCTAACATAAAAAGCATCATCTCTATCCTTCTGAGTTTGATGTAACATAACTAACTCTTTTTCTAAGAAATCATTTATTTTCTTAAAAGCAAGATTTTCAGAAGTTAATCTTTCACATGTTAAAGTTTGATCTCTATAACTAACAAACATGGTTTTAAGATATCTTCTCAACTCATTAATATCATCAGTATGAAAAGCATAAGTAGTCTGAGGTACCTTTATTTCAGCAGCTTCAGAACTGCTCTCAGCACTTTCTTTATCAGCATTTGCCATCAACGCATAGTTCTCCTCACTTTCAGAGTCTGAGGTGTCTGTCCAGCTTTTCTTCTTTGTGACAAGAGCTTTGCCTTTGTCACCCTTTACTTTCTTGCAATCAGGAGATATGTGGCATTTCTCACCACAGTTATAGCATTTGACATTGGTATAATCTCCTCTATCAGACTTTCCTCCTCTGCCCTCAGATCTTCTGAAATTCTTCTTATCAGAACTTGTGCCTTCCTGGAAAACTTCTTTCCCTTCCTGAACTTCCTGAACTTCCTGTATGCAATCTTTGTGATCCCTTTCACCATAAGAGCACACATCTTCATCATCTCCTCATCAGCATCAGTCTCAGGCAAGCTTTCAGAATCCGAGTCATCATCACTTTCAGAACTTGATGACTCAGTATCAGACTTCATGAAAAGAGCTTTACCCTTGTCTTTTCTTGAGGTAGCTGCCTTAGAGAATTCTTCTTCAGCCTTAAGAGCAACTGTCCTTGACTTTCCTCCTTTCCTCTTGCTTCTTTGTTCCATCTCAAGTTCATGAGTCTTGAGCATTCCATAAATTTCATCAAGAGTTGTTTCATCAAGATTGTAGTTGTCTCTTATTGTTGTTGCCTTCAAATCCCAGCATTCAGGAAGAGCTAACAGGAATTTAAGGTTTGAATCTTCAAGTTCATACTCCTTATCAACCAATGACAAATCATTCAAGAGTTTGACAAATCTATCATATAAATCAGTCAATGACTCATTAGCCTTTGAGTTAAAGTGTTCATACTCTTGAGTGAGTATTGTCTTCCTGTTCTTCTTAATTGTATCGGTTCCCTGACACCTTGTTTCCAGAGCATCCCATATCTCCTTAGCAGTCTTGCAGTCAATTACCCTATTTGACATTACATTATCAATGGCACTATGCAGTAAGTGTCGTACCTTAGCATCCTTAGCAATTGATGCTATATCTTCAGTAGTATAATCACTCTTCTCCTTTGGTACGGTCTTTGCTGCTTCACCTGCAACTGCAACTGCGAGCTTGGTTGGTTTGTGAGGCCCTTCCTTGATTCTATCAAGATATTCTGGATCTATTGCTTCCAGGAACATGGTCATCCTCACCTTCCATATGGAATATTCAGATGGTCTCAGTATGGGAACTCTGATGGTCTCCAACCGACTTTGAATTTGTGTCTTTGGTGGTTCTTCAGTTTTGGTAGGCTTAGTTGGAGTTTCTGTGTTAGACATGATTGTGTTTGGATCTTTAACTGTATGTGCGTTAACAGATAGGCTCTGATACCACTTGTTAGGTCACATACACTGTAGAGGGGGTGAATACAGTGTAAAGTACAATCTAATCGAACTTTAATATATCAAGTAACAGAAAACAAACTTTATTAAAACAATAAACTCTGTTACAGTATGGAACTGTTACCTCTCAGTGATGAACAAATATCACGAGAGCTGCTAGGGTTACTACGAATAATTTTCTCGAATATAATAACACTTATAGTGTAAACCCTATGTCTGTGTTTATATATTACACAGTTACAAGATAATCGCTAATTGATATGGAATATAATTCTGCTTTCTAAAATATATCAATCAAATATCTTTTCTTCCAAGTATTCTATTCTTTATAGAATTCCTTCTTCATGCATATTTCTTCTTATGTTTATCTCGATCTTCATTCCTTTAATCAGCTACTGTCCTTATATGAACTTCCTGCAGCACTTAAGTTCTGATATCCATCTTCTGATGATTATCTCCTGATAATATAAGTACTAATATCCTTAAGCCCTGACTTCCAGTAAGTACTGATTTATTCTGTTTAAGTAAGATCTGAAAAACTAAACATAAATCATATTAGCCATGACATTATCAAATATATCTAACAGTGGTAGTTCAAGTAGTATTCGGAAAAGATATAAGTATATTAGAGTATCTCATAACTTCACCTTTTCAACTTATATCTGGTTAATGACTATCTTATGCATGACAAAGATTTTCAGAAAACGTTGAGACAAGGTTAGATATATGAGATCACCTTGCAACGATATTTTTATACAGTTATAAGCTGGAACTCTGTGTACATTATACATGTTAGAGGATTTCAAAGATTTTGAGTAGTATATATGTATATATATACTGAATATTTTGTGACTTGTCGTGTTAAGATATCAACTTGGTTCATTTCTTCTTGACCAAGACTTTCATGAGTACTATGAGAATGCTTATATATTGTTAATTATTATACATATTATTTCGGTGGGCTTGTTGCTCACCCTTGCTTTCTTCTTTCATCACACAACAACAGATAGACAAGATGAACATGACCAAGCTCCCAATTTGCGAGCGGATAGGAAACGTTTCACAGTTTCCTGTAGGCGTTGATGCCGCTGTAGCTGAGGTAGAAATTACCAATAGGCTAGGCTTTCAACTTCTGATGTACCAGACTTATGTATCTATATGAATTGTAATAATGGCAAAGAAATTTAAATTTATTCAGAAACCCTTTTGAGGTGTAATGGCTTATAATTGTGGAATAAAACGATTTGTGTTATTTTTGGTATTCATCTCCGAGACTATAACTTGTGGTGTGTGTGTGTATATTGTGGGGTCACAGTACACAGTGGTTGGTTGTTTATTAAGATTAAGAGTTGTTAAGGGAATTGGAACTCGTGACAACCCGGATCCCCGACCCCGGATTTTGGGGTGTTACAGTTGGGTATGAGGAAACCCTAAAGACTCGAAGAAATAGATATAGAAAAGTATGTAATCATCAGGATGAGGGTGATTCACCATGAGTTAAAGTTGATGGTTGAAGGCATAAGAGATATATATATTGTACCCCCTTTAAGTTTAGAATATTCGATGAAACTTTTAGGTAGACCGATGGATTAATAAGGAAAAACGGATGGACCAAGGAGACATGATAACAAGAAATTAGGAAAATGGGATGAAGGAAGTGACCTTCAAGAATGTGAAATGTATGTAAGATCTGTGACTTGATACCCAGAGAGGAAGACGCCATGTATAAAAGGTATTCCAACATTGAGATGACTGTTGAGATAAATAACAGAGGTAAATGAATAGTTAGAACTAAGAAGTTCACGTTGAACACACCCAATATCTTCCAGAATATCCCTGCTATCATTACCAAATCATACAAGAAAAGCAGATAACCATTGTTATCTTTTGGAGGCCATATGGATTGACCTCAGTTTGGAAAAAGGATGTTACCATGACTCTAAGTATAGACTATCGAGGTGGGAATGATTGAATGAGATACCCTTATCAGGGTTAGATGAATTGATTTATCAATGGAAGAGTGGAAGTACCTTTTAAAGGTGGAATTAAGGATAGAACCTTGATAACTTGAGATGAACCATGGGGGAATGCATAAAGGTTGGCATTTCACCCTTAATAGGGACATTATGAGTTTGGGTGGTACAGAATGAAGGACTAAGGCAAAAATAACCTTTAAAGATCAGTGGAGAAAGTTTTCAGAACTATATGGACAATGGTTCTAGTATTAGTAAATGGTATCTTGATGTGTCATGTACCTAGGGAGTACATGATGAAGGATTTAAGGATAATCTTAGGGGTTTTACAAGGAGAAAGGTAATATTCAAAGTTCTCAAGAATAGAAATTTTGATAAAGAAAATATGACGTAATAATAATAATGCCAAGTGGGGCACATGTTAAACCATGAGAAAGTATAGATTGAACCCAATAAAGGTCAAGATTGGTGAAAACAAGAAGGACCCACGATTAGAGACGTCCTAAGTATGAACAAGAGTCAGTCGTGACAATGTTAACCTCTAATGACCAAGGCAATAACTTATGGAAAAATGGTGATAATTTTTTTCTCACCAAAGCTTAAGGAAGAGCATTTTCATACAAGCAGTAATTGAAATGAGGTAGAAAATTTATTTGGAGGTGGTTAAAATGACATTGATTGTAATGAAATTTTACTATCAGGAAAGGCCAAAGAGGTGGCCGACACTTTAAGTGTAAGAGGACAATTATAGGCGCTCGTGCCAGAGGAATACAGTGATGATGGTTACAGCCGTGAAGGTTTATTATGATGTGAAAGATTGACATTCCTTCTGATGATTGTGCGATACTCAACCATAATAGTAGTTTGGTAAAGATTTAATTCACGTTATCGCTGTAAGCGGGCTACATATCTTAGAAGGTCATATCTTGAGATAAACCAGGATCATGTTATGAAAGGACTAAATGAACCTTTGAGCTTCATATCTCCTAATAAAGAAATATGGTTAATAATGGTATTAGCCTGCTATCGTTGCTTTCATTGAAACTCTTCTGCAATTTTATCTGCTTTATGTCATGTATGTATGTCAGGATCAGGAGTGTTCTTCATGAATCATGAATGGTGATTATGTCACCTCCTTAGAAGGATTCGAGACGATATGTATGGACTCTGTATGGTTAGAAATTAAGATTTTATGGAAAATGAATGACTATAGTAGGTCAACGGTGGACCATAGTAATGCAAGAATGATTCTACGAGTAATGAGCCGATTACTTACAACAGTGAGAGTTGTATTGGAATGGATGTTGAGATTGAGTACCACTAATCGGGTCGTGGTGGTGTATAAGTTATCATTGATAGACTAATTAAGTAGATTATCTACCTATTGAATACTTATTCCTTCTTATCAATAGAGAGTCGTATTACTATACGAGGAAGGTTGCGGTGCAAGCATAAAATTCTAGTAACGATGATGTCTAGAATGAGATCCAAGATTCGATTTTCGATATCGAGGGAGTTTCAAAGGTGATTGTGTATAAGCTCGAGCAAGAGCATGGGTCCATAGACTGATGGACGGAATAGCAAAAATATTTAAGCATGTGAAATGCGAAGCTATAATACTTGATGTTGATATATATATACGTATACGTTTTGTTCTCCTATGACAAACCTCTATAGTTCAGAGGTAGATTCCAAGCCAGATATTTTATGGTAGTATTTTTTTACATATATAAAATTCTCTTCAGTTCGTTCTTTTTTCTTCTTTTCATTTCATGTAAGCTGAGAAGAACAACCCTTCCAGAAGGGGAGGTATTGCCGAATGACTATCTATATGTGTGATAGAAGCCTAGTAGGATACCACATGTTGTTTAATTGCTTGTCAAGTACTAAAGGATGGCCACCTTCTGTACTAACTATGCAATAGAACAAGTGTTCATGATCATAGTTATCTCTCAATAAATTCCTTTACTTCTATATGATTGATCAAACTTTGGGAAATAGAAGCAGCTGAAAAAGGAGTAGTAAAAGTATGGTGGTATTCGGAATGGAAACGCATTCGTGACACTAAGGTTGATGCATTTATTAAAAGGTTATAAAACTCTAGCGAGTAAAAGTATATCTAGAGTAGTATTCTGTACGGAAGAAAGTAACGCTTACGAATAAGAAAAGAAGGTGTATTGAGAAGCAAAAGCTATAGTGCTTGAAGCTATGATGAGAGTCTATGCAATAGACTTGAAAGAATTTGGAATGATTATTTATCGCGGATTGAGTTTTCTTACAACAATAGATCGTATGTCAGTATCGAGATGTCGCCTTATGAGATCCTTGAGGGAAGACAATGTCAATCTCCCTTATGATAGGATGAAGTTGTAGAGCGTAAGATGCTCGGACCAGCAGTGGTCCAAAGGACCAAGGATATAATAGATCTAATCAGAGGACGGCTGGTAGTAGCCCAAGATGGACATAAGAAGTATGCTGATTTGACAACGAAAGGACAAGGAGTATGAAATAGGGGACCTAGTATTGTGAAAGGTATCCCCCTTGGAAAGCCTTGGAAAGGATTGATGAGCTTCGAAAAGAAAGGAAAGCTAAGTCCACGATTTGTTGGACCCTTGGATATATTAAGATGTATTGGAAAGTTATCAAATGAACTAGCCCTACCCCCAAACCTGTAGCAAGTTCATAAAGTGTTCCATGTATCAATGTTAAGGAAGTGTAATCCGGATTCCAGACAAATAGGGGCATATGAGTGCATAGACATGTAACCAGACGTAACTTATATGGGGAAACCAGGAAGGGTTATAAATCAAAAAGGAACAAGTGCTTAGGAGGAGGGTTATCATGCTAGTCAGGGTTTTGTGGAAGAACCACCATGTGGGAAAATTGACTTGAGATTTAGAAAGTGCAATGCTAGAAAAGTATCCCTATTCATTTTCTATCTGATTCTGGGACGGAATCCTTTTTAGGAGGGGAGACTGTAATAACCCCAATTTTTGGAATCTTTGAAACACTGATGAATAGTGATTTTGCTGATTATGTTGATTAAGAAAACTTTTCATGCCACACTATGTAGGAGTTCTTTTATTGATATTCTGAGATCTTATTAGTACTCCATATGGTATATAAGTGTATGTAAAGATCGTCAAAATCTAAATTCGAACACTTTAATTTTTCCCGAAAATCCACCAGATACCGAAAGAATTGAGTATAAGGTTAGATGATTAAAAGGATTTAAATTCAGGGATTATAAGAGAGGATCATAAAAGGAATATAAAATACTGAGAAAGGTTTAGGGGAACCCAAGTAATGAGATCCCGGATATGATCCCTCAAACGATTAGCAAGAACGAACGATAAACGAGTCGTAAAATAATTAAATGACAAGTAATGCAAGAGAGTTTAGTGCAAGGATTAAGGATGTTAATCAAGCATTTAAGCAAGGATTAGCATAAGAAGATGCTTCCACCACCAAGTGGTGACAAGTGGTAAATGGTGAAGTCACCAAGGTGATGTCATGCTTAGTCATACTCCACTCACTTTAATCAACCAACAAATCACCCAAATATCCCATTCACTTCATTTTACACCACAAACACATTCAACAAAGAAAGAACTCTCCCAAGAACATCTACTCTCGGCTTCTTCATCATTTCAAGGAGAAAAATTCCAAAAATCAAGATCCAAGCTTTGTTAATTTGCAAGGTAATTACCCAACGTCCCTTATGATTAGATAAGCATATCCTAGGAGTTTAAGCTTCTATTTTTTCATGAATCTCTTCCAATAAATCAAGGAAGAAGATGATGAATAGTGTTTTCAAGATTTCTAACTTTATTTTCTTTGATTTCCTTAAAGATCCAAGCATTCTTATGCTATCTCAAGGCTTCTTAAGGCTTCCTAGCTACTCTAATCACTCCAAGGAAGGTATAACCCCTCCAAACCCTAACTTTACTTTGAGTATTAGGTTTGGTTTTGTTTTTTATAGTTCATGAGAGCATGATTCTTGTGTGTTTAGAGTTTGGTTAGAATTAGAATGATTTTGGGTTATAAATCTTGGTTGTTGGTTGATGAACCTTAAGTATAGCTAGTAGCTCTTGTTTGATATTGAATAAGTTGGAAAAATCATAAGGTTATGGACTGAGTTAGTAAGGTTTGGATGAAGTTTGGTGGTATTGGTGGTTATGGGTTGATTTGTGGTTGATTTATGGTTGATTGGAGTAGTTTAAACTTTGGTAATCGCGTAAACATTGCCGTCGTGATGCCCGATTTACCTTAGACTGTTTTTGTTCTTAACTTAAGGACCCGTGAACTCACTGTAAGATTCTGACCATTGCCATGTTTAGATAGTTCATGTTACGAGCTTCGTTTTGATATGTGGTTCGCTTGAATCTGATGTACGGTTTAGGAGAAACGACCGTTTTAAGTAACGGCATTTCGCGAACAAACCATTACCCCTCGCCTTACTTTGAAACCTTGGTTAAGGCCCTTAAATGACTAATTGGAGTATGAAACAATTATGTAAAGTGAATTAGGCAGTTAGTAGAGTACTCGCGAAAGAATCGCCATAAAATTTTTAATGGTTAATTTATTAAAAATGGTGGAGCCGAGGGTACTCGAACGACTTATGTGATTCGTTAAGCGTAGAAGTGACCATAAGCGAACGTTAGAGTTTAATTGGTTAAACACTAGTTTCTTAAGCGACCGGGGTTTAATTCCGACTTATGTTATTGTTCATAGGTTATCGGACCCACTCTAAGCTTAAGTCTATCTGGGAACACTCAGGCAAGTTTTCTACCCGTTATACTGTTGTTGTGATGTATATATATGTATATGCATTATCTTGTGATAAGTGCATGATTGTTTTTAGCAAATCTTGTGATATATTGGAGCATGTTGATATGGTATATATGCATGCCTGTTTTGTAATCTTGATACCTAATTGTTGATTCAATTGCTTATAAGTTGCATAATACCTATGCTAGAGATAAGTAGTAGTTGCGTATACCCTTAGTATAGGGGATCCAAAGGTGAACATTTTCTAAACCGGGAGTCGATGTTCCTGAGTATAATATATATATATATATATATATATTTATATATATATAGAAAGAGTTTTCAAAACTATTAATCGAATAAGGTTTATTCGGTAACTTTATTTTACTTAATGAATATTATTTTGAATATTCATTCGAGGACTTATGATTCCGCTTATTTTATTAAATAATATTCTTTATTTTATTAAAGAATAATGTTTCGATATTTCAAACTTAGTTTCGATTATTCAAATAAAGATCGTACTTTCGTATAAGTATATCTCTTGTTATTTATTATTCGTTTCAAGGATGAGTTTTTTTAAAACTTCTACTTCAATTATTTTTATAAAGATTATCCTTTATGGGAATATTATTTAAATAATAATATTCAGATATTTTCTAACATATCGGGGAATGATTTATTTTATTAAATCATCATTACTCTGAACATTCTATAAAATATTTTCAAGTCTTCAAAATTATTTTAAAAGTTAGAGCGGATCCCAAAACTCGTTTTCAAATTTAAGATCTTCCTTTCGAAGGGGACTTGTATACTCGCTCAAAAATTCGAGGGATTCAGCTCTGTGGTGTATTTTATATTCGCAACGAGGTTGCTGTTTTGAGAAAACAATTTGATTACTTGCCCAAAGTTCGGGAAGTAAGTCCATCTAATTGAGTCGGCATAAGCGACAGGCCGGGGTACGGTCTATGAAGGTGTAAGAGGTTGGGTGACAGTCCATCCACGCGTGAGTGGCCGGGTAACGGTCTAGCGCGAGGTCCTAATGCGGCCAGGGTGATGACCGGCGAGGAATTCATCCATCTATAGTAGAAAAGGTTACTTATTGGTATCTTTGCCTGATCAGTAAGATATCGGGTTTATGCCCAAATTCTTTTCTTTCCAAATTCATTGGATATTACAACTCCGTTCATACTTTACATGACAGAGGTTTTCAGGAAATGTATGAGATATATATATATGTATATATATCGGGACTTAATGAAGTATCTCGTAACTTCATTTCTTTTGAATGATATTTCAAAGATTTAATCTATTCAAATCTTATCTTGTAGTCTCATCTATGTGATGAACTTTTGAAACTCATTATACCTTGAATGGTGGTAGTTCAAGTAGTATTCGGAAAAGATATAAGTATATTGGAGTATCTTGTAACTTCATCTTTTCAATTTATATCTAGTTAATGATTATCTTATGCATGACAAAGATTTTCAGAAAAACGTTGAGACAAGGTTAGATATATGAGATCACCTTGCAACAATATTTTTATACATTTATAAACTGGAACTCTACGTATATTATGCATGGAAGAGGATTCTAAGATTTTGAAAAGTATAGATACTTATATACTGAATATTTTGCGACTTGGTCGGGTTAAGATATCAAACTTGGTTCATTTCTTCTCGACCAAGACTTTCATGAGGACTATGAGAATGCTCATATATTGTTTATTATTATACATATTATTTCGGTGGGCTTGTTGCTCACCCTTGCTTTCTTCTTTCATCACACAATAACAGATAGACAAGATGAACAGGATCAAGCTCTTAATTCACGAGCGGATAGGAAACGTTCCGCAGTTTCCTGTAGGCATTGATGCCGCCATAGCTGAGGTAGGAACTACCAATAGGCTAGGTTTTCAACTATTGATGTACCAGACTTATGTATATTATGAATTATAATAATGGCAAAGAATATGTAAATTTATTCAGAAACCCTTTTGAGGTGTAATGACTTATAATTTTGGAATAAAATGACTTGTGTTATTTTTGGTATTCATCTCTGAGACTATAATTTGTGGTGTGTGTGTATATTTTGGGGTCACAGTACGCAGTAGTTGGTTGATTTTTAAGATTAAGCATTATTAAGGGAAATGGAACTCGTGACAACCCGAATCCACGACCCCGGATTTGGGGGTGTTACAAGGGGCCTCACCCCACAAATCAGAATTACGTTTTTTGACTTGATCCTTGGCAATCAACAAGGTACATAGTCATCTTGTTAAGGCAGATTGAGTCACAAAATATAAGAGCAGTCAAATCGAGCCTCAGAGCTCACGTTCCTTAGTAATAGATACATCAATTATTATATCTTAGTTTTTGATCCATAACACTTGGCGCCGTCTGTGGGAAAGCACAACAATAACCATGGCAAGAACACGGAGAACAAGCAGCGTCCTTGAAGAAGGGACACCCGCGGGGACAACCCAAACGATTTCGTCAACCGTGGAGGTGCGTCCACATTAAACCTATGTCGTCACCCAAGGAGGAGCCCAGGTAGGGGCAACTTAACCTCAACCTCAAGGGACGATTCCCCCGACTCCTCAAGGTACGAATCCCCAACTTCAACAACCATATACACCTGTGAATTCTCGACCCATTGGGTACGAATATTCAATAGTTGTAACCACTAACCCCCCTTCTGGGATGCCCCTTTACCCCGAGGTTGGAGGAAGTGGACATTCTGGGAGGAGTGAAGCACGGGGGAAAACACCCCCTACATACAAGGATTAGCTCCTATCCCGGAGGATCAGGAATTTTCTGGTCCTTAAACTGAGAGAGACTCCGAATCTTCGGATGATGAAGTGGCCCCAAGAAGGAGACGCGCTGGCAAAGAGCCGATGGCTGATGGTAACCAACATCCTAGGAGCAACCGAGGGGTGAATCCCCAAGAAGTGCAGGAGAGAATCAAGGCCCATGAGGCTGAGATTCAAAGGCTGAAGCATGACTTGGAGGCGCACCAGGTTCCCACGCCCCCATTACCACCTAGGGGGAGAAATCATCCTCCAATCATAGACTTGGATGGTCCGTCACAAAGAAGGGCTGTAGTCCCAAGAGCTGATCCAAGCAATCTTCTTCCCCTTGGAGATCCGGATGATCCTACTCCACCATTCACTGAAGAGATAATGAATGCCCATATCTCAAGGAAGTTTAAGATGCACACTATCAAAGCTTATGATGGCACGGGAGATCCCGCTAATCATGTCAGGACATTTTCCAATGCCCTGTTGTTGCAGCCCGTGAATGACGCTATTAAGTGTCAGGCCTTTTCTCAAACCCTGTCGGGTATGGCTCAAAGATGGTATAGTCGTTTGCCCCCGAACTCTATTGGGTCCTTCAGAGAATTAAGTCAGGATTTTATTAAGCAGTTCATCAGCGGGAGAGTACATGAGAAAAGTTCAGCATCCCTCATGAGCATTGTGTAAGGAGCGAATGAATCCTTAAGAGACTACCTGAATCATTTCACGAAGGAAGCTTTAAAAGTCCCGGACCTTGATGACAAGGTAGCCATGATAGCACTACAACATGGAACTAGGGATGAGTTCTTCAAGATGTCCTCGGCCAAGCGCCCCCCCTGAGAGCATGTTGTAGCTCCAAGAAAGGGCCGGGAAGTACATCAAGGTGGAAGAGAGCATGAGAAAGACCGTAGTGACAACGAGCCCGCTGGAGGAAAGAAGCGGAAAACTGATCTTGAATATATCGCTAAGGACAAGTATCCTAGAACTGAGCAAAACCCTAATTCAACCCCTAAGAAGGGAGGACCTGGGCAGAAGTTCGCTGAATACGGTAAGCTGAATGCTCCTAGAAGCCAGATCTTGATGGAAATTGAGAAAGACCAAGATATTCATTGGCCTAAACCCTTGAAGGCAGATCCTGCCAAGCTAGACAAGAGCAAATATTGTAGATTTCATAAGGATGTTGGTCAGGACACCGATGAGTGTAGACAACTAAAAGATGAAATAGAATTCCTCATTCGGAAAGGAAGGCTGAATAAGTACACCGGGGAAGGAAGATATATGAATAACAGTGGGAGAAAGAACTTTGAAGATCGTAGGAGGGACCACGATGATCAGGGGCAAAATCCCCAGCCTAGGGGACTAGTCATAAATATAATCTTTGGAGGACTACGACCCCGAGGACCTGTGATAAACACAATTTTTGGAGGACCAACTGCCGCTGGATTATCCAAGAACTCCAGGAAAGCATATGCGAAGGTGGTTATGCATATTGTTGGAGAAGCCGCAAAGAGGGCCAGGACAGGAGTAACAATGGCTTTTGATGATTCTGACCTAGAGGGTGTGAAATTTCCTCATGACGACCCGCTGGTCATAACACCTATAATAGGAAATAGCCCGGTTAAGAGGGTCCTTGTGGATAATGGTGCTTCAGTGGATATCTTGCTCCATGACACCTTTTTAAGGATGGGATATAATGCTTCCAATTGACCCCAACCGACATGCCGATATATGGATTTGCGAGAGTGGAATGCCCCGTGGAAGGGATAATAAAGTTGCCAACAACCATAGGACAGGAACCAAGGCAAGCAACACAGATGTTGGACTTTGTGGTGGTGAAGGCTAGTTCGACTTATAACACTATCATGGGAAGAACAAGGATACATGCCTTCAAGGAAGTCCCTTCTTCCTACCATTCAGTTATGAAGTTTCCCACGCGGAATGGGATTGGAGAAGAAAGAGGAGATCAAAAAATGGCTAGAAGTTGCTATGTGGCCTCACTGAGGTCAGATGGAGTTGGGGGGCAAGTTCTGCCTATTGAAGATCTGGATATTCGAGAAAATGATGAGAAAAGAGGGAAGCCAGCTGAAGACTTGGTTTCAATTCCTTTAGCTCCTGAGGATCCTGAGAAAGTGATTGTCGTTGGAGCCACACTAGAGGAGCCCCTTAGAGGGAAGTTGGTGAAATTTTTGCAAGAAAATAGTGATGTGTTTGCATGGTCGGCAGCTGATATGCCAGGCATAGACCCGGAACTAATTACTCACAAGCTGAATGTGGATCCGAGTCGGAAGACTATGAAGCAAAAGAAAAGAAGTTTTTCTCCAGAGAGGCAAGAAGCTATAAAACAGGAAGTAGAGAAACTCTTAGAGGCTGGTTTCATTGAGGAGATATAATTTCCAGAATGGTTAGCAAACCCTGTAATGGTGAAGAAGCCCAATGGAAAATGGAGGATGTGTGTGGACTTCACTGATCTGAATGACACATGCCCTAAGGACTGTTTCCTGTTGCCAATGATAGATACTTTGATAGATGCCACTGCTGGACATGAGATGCTGAGCTTCATGGATGGATTTAGTGGATACAATCAGATCAAGATGCAGAAGGACGATATCCCAAAGTTTGGTAAATAAATTTTTTAAGGATCTTATTGGCAAGACCATGGAAGTTTATATTAGTCAAGAGTCTAGTAAAGACTGACCATATAACCCATTTGAGGGAAGCTTTTGAGGTCCTAAGGTACCACAAGATGATGTTAAATCCTATAAAGTGTGCTTTCGGATTAGGATCTGGAAAGTTTTTGGGATTGATGGTCTCCAAGAGGGGAATCGAGGCCAATCCCGATAAAATAAAGGCAATCGTGGATATGGAGCCCCAAAAAACTATCAAAGATGTTCAAAAGCTCACTGGAAGGGTTGTTGCATTGGGACGATTCATCTCAAAGTCTGGAGACAAGTGTTTGTCGTTCTTCAAGTCTTTAAAGAAGGTTAAGGATTTTGTATGGAGTGAAGAAAGCCAGAAGGCATTCGAGGAATTAAAGAATATATGGCTCAGGCCCCGTTGTTGGCCAAGCCAGCTTCGAATGAAGTTTTATACTTATACTTGGTTGTTTCAGAGGGTGCCTTGAGCGCTGTATTGGTTAAGAAGGAAATAAAAATCCAGAAACCCGTGTACTATATTAGTAAAATTCTGCATGGAGCTGAGTTAAATTATTCAACTATTGAGAAGTTCACTTTAGCCTTGGTAGTGGCTTCGAAAAAGTTGTGTCCTTACTTCCAGGCTCATAAGATTGAGGTGCTAACGAATCAGCCCCTGAGAAATATCATTCACAGTCCCAAGGCTAGTGGGAGGTTGATCAAGTGAGCAATAGAGCTGGGAGAATTCGACATCAAGTATAAGCCATGAACGGCAATAAAAGCCCAGGCATTAGCTAACTTTGTGGTGGAATGTACCATACCCAATCAAGAAGTCGGGGGGCAGGAAGATACCATACCTCAAGACAAGGAAGTTGATAAGGGGGACAAAGAATAGGATGATAAGGAGAAAGAAAACTGGGTTCTCTATTTTGATGGAGCATCAAAAATAAATTTAAGTGTAGCAGGTTTGGTTTTACAAAGCCCTGATGGGTTCTTGATTGAGTATGCCATGAAGTTAGACTTCCCGACCATAAACAATGAGGCAGAATATAAAGCTCTAATAGCTGGCCTCGGCCTAGCAGGGACACTGAGAGTCAAGAACTTGAAGGTCTATGGAGACTCGAAGTTGGTCATATCCGAGGTGAAGGGAGAGTTTGAGGTAAGGGATGATACGATGGCTAAGTATGTCCGCCTAGTAAGGGCTGTGATGACCCAATTCGATGAATTCCAAGTTGAGCACATTCCAAGGGAGGAAAATGTTAAGGAAGATGCCTTATCAAAGTTTGCTTCATCTGAGATAGAGGAAAGTTCAGGAAGTGTATACTACCGCGTTCTGAAGACACGGAGCATTGATGTTCAGCTTGTAGCTCCTATAGATCTGGGGAAGTCATGGATAGATCCCATTAAGACCCATATTCAAACCGGTTGGTTGTCAAATGATGCTACTGAAGCACAAAAGTTGGATGTTCGGGCACTAAGATACTCCTTGATAGATGGGATTTTGTATAAAAGATCTTATGTAGTTCCCTACTTAAGATGTCTCAGGCCCGATGAGGCACGCTTGGCTCTTGAAGAAGTGCATGAAGGTATCTATGGACAACACTTGGGGGGCAGAGCACTAGCTCATAAGATAACCCGTTTGGGCTTCTATTGGCCAGAAATGATGGTTGATGCCAAAGAGTACGTGAAGAAGTGTGACCGTTGTCAGAAGCATGCACCTGCCATTAGACAACCCCCCGAGATGCTGACCTCCATCAACTCCCCTATCCCTTTTGCTATGTGGGGAATGGATATACTTGGGCCTTTCCCCATGGCCATGACACAAAGAAAGTTCCTTATTGTAGCCATTAATTATTTTACTAAGTGGATTGAAGCCAAGCCTTTGGCCAAAATCACAATGAAGCAGGTTGCACAATTCCTATGGGAAAATATCAGATGCCGGTAAGGAATTCCCCGCATCCTAGTCACTGACAATGGAACACAGTTCAACAATGAGGAATTCAAGAAGTATTGTAAGGAGAATGAAATTGAATTATGATTCATCTCTGTGGCTCACCCGCAAGCCAATGGGCAAGCGGAAGTGGCGAATCGAATAATCCTGGATGGACTAAAGAAGAGGATCGAGAAGTCGAGGAATAATTGGGTGGATGAAATACTCCCAATACTATGGGCCTATAGGACTACCTGTAGAGTCGTGACTGGAGCAACTCCATTCATGTTACCATATGGGGCAGAAGCAATTGTTCTTGTAGAGGTATCGCATTCATCCCCCAGGATACAAGCTTTCAATGCTGAGGAAAATGAGGAAGAGCAAAGTTTAGCCCTAGATCTAATTGATGAAGTGTGAGATGAGGCACATGCGAAGATAGTGGAATATCAAAAAAAGGCTTCATTTTACTATAACCTATGGGTTAAAGAAAGGTTCTTCAAATAGGGTGACTTAGTCTTGAGAAAGGTGGAAGCCTCTGGTGTAGGGCAGAAAGGGAAGCTTTCCCCAAATTGGGAAGGGCCATACAAGGTCAAGAGTGTTCAAGGTAGAGGAACCTACAAGCTTGAGACTATGGATGGCTTTGAAGTCCCGAGAACTTGGCACACACAAAACCTGAAGATTTACTATGTGTAAGGCGGTTGAGCACAATTCTCACTTATCAAGATGACAAGTAGGTTGAAAATCACCTTAAAGCTGTGCTTGCTTAGGATTTACATGTTTCATTTTTATTTTGAGGTTTTTTAAGACCTGTATAAAGGATGAATCCTAATAGTTTGTGAAATTCAGAAATTTTTCAAAATATGTTTGAATTCCAGTAACAAGACAAGTAAACCAAGTGCATAAGATGAAAGCATAAAGTTCAATAAATAAAACTGGTTCAAATAAATAATACAAAGTCTGATAAACAAAGTCTCGAAGAAAAGATAAAATAGATAAGCCACGTAGGGCTGGAAAAGCTCTAAGGAGCAGAGGTGCCCTTGGCATCCATATCATCATCTCATCCGCTCTCGCTGGAAGTCTCTGTCGTCTCGGAGGAGGAAGAGCTATCATCCGCAGCAGGCTTGGAAGATGACTCGGAAGGAGGAAGAAGTGGGTCCTGAGGAATATGATCCAAGACAACTACTCGGGTATGAAACCTCTACAGCAAAGCCTTGTCACCAGGGCAGACATAGTCCGCCGGGTTAATATCGGGACAGGCCTCATTCACGGTCTCAAGGGTCATGTCCCATCCAGTCCTAAAAAACCTAGGGAAGACTGAGTCGTCCCTCACCCTCATGGACTGGGTAAACTCCTCCGAGTCCAAGTAGTCATCAATCACTCTGTCCTTCTCCGCTCTTAGCACCACCAACTCAGCGTTGGACTCTCCGAGCTCCTCCTCCTTACGCTTCAGCTTCCGTTCCAAAGTGGCGTACTTCTTCTGCTGCCTCCTGAGGGCATTATCATCTTTGTCAGAAGCCCTCTTCCATGATTCAGCTTTCCTCACAGTGCCTTGGAAGTAGGCGTTAGACTAAAATGAAACAATAAACAGAAGTGTAAGGCAAGTGAATACTACAAGTAAGAAAGAAAAATTTCAAGAAAAGGTCATCCCGAGGCCAGGGACTAAGCTCCCATGAGCTTTATCCTCTCCAGGTCAGGGGTAGAAACCACATCAGTAAAGTCCTTGGGAGTTATGCCATGGTAGGACCAATCCCAATCATGCTTCGTGGATCCAACCTCGGTATCCCCTCGGCGGAATCCCCAGAGAGGCTGAAAGGCGCCCGTAGCAGCAGAGACAGGAGCAGCAGTAGTGATAGGGGCACTAGGGGCTTCAGTCCCCTCAGCTAGAACCTCCACCATGGGCTCCTCGTACTTCTGTAGGAAGCTAGGCTCCCTAGCCTTTCCTCGAGTATCCAGGCCCGCAAGGCGAGCCTTCTTCATCCTGGCAGTCTCCTCAACGAGAGGCACATTATCCTCGTTGATTTCCTTAGTAGCTGCAAAACAAGAAAGAAAACAAAATAAGTGGTGTCAATAATGCATGAAAGAAAGTAAAAAGGAGAAGGGAAGAAAAATACCCTGTTGAGAAACAGAGGATAGCCCCACGTGGATGAGGGAGAACTCCTCTAAAAGAGTCCAGCTGGTAATGGCACCATCATCCCGAGTAAGCTCATCATAGATGATAGTTTCATCAGGGGTTAGGTGAATGGATTTGAGGCTACCATCACTGACCTTCCCGAAGGAAGATCTGAAGAGGGTGCCCCAGTCACCATTCTCCCACCTTAACCCGACAATACTATTCCTCCAATGTTGGTTATTGTCGGGAATGGAGGCGCTGTTAAAGATGTGCTTACACTTGGGCCTTTGTTTGATGTAGACCCAACCACAAATACTCGAAGAACTATTATAACATTGGAAAATCTTCCTAAAGACAGCTACAGATAAGGGAAAACCTCCCCTAAGACAACAAATTATGAAACATAAAATATTCCTCCAGGCGTTTGGAGGAAGCTAACAGGGGTTAATTTGCAAATCAGCCAAAAGGTGAGGAATGAAGGGATGAAAAGGAAACCTAAGCCCAGCATCTAGGGCATCTGTGTAAACGAAAAGAGTATCGGGTTTCCAGTGGCAAGTACAGTCGACACCAGAAACTGGAACTAGCCTAAGGGGAGGACGAACATTATAACGAGCATTTAACTTATCATAATCTATATTGTTCCATGTGTTACAATGATTAAAAGAGTCAAGATGTGTAGTGGAAGGATATTCTTCCCCCTAGTATTAATCATATCTATCAACGACAGGTAAGAAGAGCGGATTTCAACATCCTTACCTCTTTTTGAAGCCGAGGCTATCTTGGCCGCTCTCTCGGAATTCTTATCAGCCATTGATGGAGGTTGAAGGAAAACTTGAAACCTTGGAAGGAAGGAGGACGGAAAAGGCTTGGAGATGGGCGGAAACTCTTAGAGAAGGAAGACTGTTGAGAGTGTTGAGAGAAGAGGAAAGAGTTTGAGAAATGAGTGAAATGAGAAGTGTGAGGAAATCACTCTCCCATCCCACTCTTATATAGGCACAAAGAAGGCTAATTGGGCCTAGAAAAGCCCATTTGGGCCCAAGAAAAGAATATTCTGGAAAGTTGTGGTAGATTTTGGAAAAAACCAAGTAAATTCTAGAAACAAATAGAAGATTCTAGAAAAATCTGGAGTTTGGGCTTAAAAATAAGGCCCAACCCAAACTTTATTAGGCCTAGGGGTAAGAAAAGCCCAGTTCAGGAAAAATAATGAAATTAAATATTATTGGGCTTGGAAATAAACAAAGCCCATAAAAAGGGCCCAAAAATTAGTTAGAAAGACCAAAGTCAAGGCCCACAACAAAAGCCCAGTAAAGGGTTGGCCCAAAGGAAAAGCCCAGGAAAGTACGGACCCAAGAAATTGTTTATTCAAAAAAGAAATACAAAAATCCTAACCCAATTCAACCAGAAATCATATTGAAATCCTGTTCGAAGTGTTTGAGGTCGAAAAGGCTTCGACTAGGGCAGGCAAAGGGGTTAATTCGGTCAAGAAACATAAATCCTGACCCAAATGGTTAAGATTCTTGATCAAAAAAAAAGAGGAGAAAATCCTGGCCGAAATTCGACCAGGATTCCAAGTCGAACACCCCAGGTCGAAACAGCCTTCGATCAAGGCATATAGGACCTTAATTCGACCAGGATCCTGGTCGAATAGGACTCCTGGTCAAAAAAGGAAGATATTAAATAATAATAATAACAATAATAATATAGGGTGAAAATCCTGGCCGAAATTCGACCAGGATTTGAGGGTGAATGCTTCTTGCTCGAAACCCCGTCGACCAGGGCAAACAGACGGCTTATTCGACCAGGATCCTGGTTTAACAAGATTCCTGGTCGAACCAGGTATAAAAAAAAGAACAAGAATGAAGGAAGAAGAATCCTAAAAAATAAGGAAATTCCATAAAATATTTTCTGGAAAATACGAATATTTTTCAGAAAATAAGGAATAAATCCAGAAATTAAAGGAAATTCCTTAAAAAAAATTCTGGAAAATACGAATATTTTTAGAAAATGAGGAATAAATCCAGAAAATTAAGGAAAAATCCCAGGATTAAGGGAAAAATTCCTGGAAATTAAGGGAAAATCCCATAATTAAGGAAAAATCCCAGAAATTAAGGGAAAAATTCTTGGAAATTAGGGAAAAATCCAGAAAATCAAGGAAAAATCCCAGAATTAAGGGAAAATTCCAGAAAATTAAGGAAAAATCCCAGAATTCAGGGAAAATTCCTGGAAATTATGATAATTCCTAAATAATAGGGATGAAAGCAAATCATTGTAAATGCGTAGGTCGCTCCATGCTTTATGCAAGATGATACCATGTAAGGGAACAAGTAAACTTAACTTCTGCAAAACCTAGCCACTATTTCCCAAAAGTTGTGGGGCAAATGATAGGGAATAAATAAATCTTGATTACGTAGTTAATATTGCACATGATTTGGGTTATAAGGCCCAATAGGAAGATGTATGACATTCAGACCAAAAAGGTTAACACATTGATCAAGCCTGATGGACCAGATCGGGCCTGATGGAACAAAGAATGCCTAAAACCCTGAATATTAATTAATATCATAATTAATTAATAAGGGAGAAAAATAGCTATTAAGATGAGTCCTAGTGGGGATATAAATCCTTGTAGATTGACCTCCAAGGAACCTCATGGGATAAGGAATCAACTTCCTACCTCTTAGGACTCCAAAGTCCATTCTAATTCTGAGGCTTGACAACCAAGTCTCCTAACCCAAGTCCAATTCAAGGACTCCCAACATCTATATAAGGGGCCTCACCCCACAAATCAGAACTACGTTTTTTGACTTGATCCTTGGCAATCAGCAAGGTATGTAAGCATCTTCTTAAGGCAGATTGAGTCACGAAATACAAGAGCAGTCAAATTAAGCCTCGAAGCTCACGTTCCTTAATAATAGATACAAAAATTATTATACCTTAGTTTTTGATCCATAACATATATATATATATATATATATCGATTTGAGAACTCTGTGAACCTCAAATTAGCTCACAGCTGGTTTACAAGTGAACAAACAAACTATAGAGAAATTCTTAACAGTTGTAGCTTTTTCTATTTCTCTTCTAAGTGTGTTTTCTTAGTTGTTTGTTCTACTAGCTACACTTGGTTTATATATCACCAAGTTTACATAGTAAAAAGACAGGATAATAAAATAAAACATATCAAGTCTAACTCCATGCTACTCCATTACTCTATTCCAGCATCTTTGAAAATCTTCATGACTTGCATAGAAATGGTAATGATTCTTTGTTCTCAATTTCCTGATAAACAGGCTGCCACATTCCTTTTGCAAACACCCAACGCATGTGACTGTGTTGTCATTGTCAATAGACATTTAAATTGATCATCCGTCGGGTACATGCTTGTTATCCGTCGGGTAGCTTTGTTGATCATCCGTGGGGTAGCTTTGTTGATCATCCGTCTGGTAGCTATTTAACACTTGACTCCATTTCATTTATGCAGAATTACAAGATATCGCATATTTACAATTAATCAACCTATTCTGGATATCTACTAGTAGTCAACATGACTCATATGCTACTACATAATCTACACAAAGTTGTTTATAGAAATGTGCTACAAAACTTATTATTACATAAGCTACTCACTCGATGGATGTCAAATTATCATCCGTCGGGACTATATTGGATCATCCGTCGGGACTCAATTTGATCATCCGTTGAGTGCTGCAAAATTCACTAAGTAAAATCTACTAAGGTGTTTTGTATAATTTATCATCAAGTTCACAACATATTCCTAACAAAATACTTCTAAGAATACGGATTGAAAATAGTAGATAAAACTGATAAGTGCTACAATATTTACTAAAAATTGAACATTACAAAGTAAACAAAGAATAGCTCACAATCATGATCAAGGTGCTCCTCTAGTCTGAGCCGATAAGTCTATTTCCTTGATTGTCTAGATTTCTTCCCAAGCCTCCTGTTATTCTCTTCTATCCAGTTTTGGAGTTGTCTATGGAATTCAAGTTCATCAGCTTCTGAAAGATCTAGCATTCCTTGCACTTCCAACAAAGTCTCATTGCTAGAGATTAATTGGTCCTCCAATTTGAAAAATCTTCTAACTCCTTTTTCATCCCTGAATTCCATCAACCAATAAGGCTTCAAATGCACTTTCTTTCCTATGAAGGGAATAGATAGAGTTTTTGGAAGTGCATCTTTGGCTCTATTACTCCTCAGCTCCTCAATCTTCTTTAGAACTAATCTTCTAGCAGTAACATGGTATCCAAAGTTCTTTATGAAAGATGAGTAGATCTTTATTAGCACATATTGGCTTTCTAGAAGAATCCTGTGAAGTGGCCATATCATCTCTTTTCCTCCCTTGTATTTAAATACCAGTCTTTCAGGGAGATGTCTGTGAGCACCAATTCCTCTAACTTCTTCCAATTCATCTATGTAGAGGTTAATGTCAGAAAACTCTTTGATGTCACAGATGTACAACATATCTCCTTTATTGAGTGTGGATTTAGATTTGACTAGGGTCTTGGATTTGAGAATCACTGGTTTCACTTTTTTGCTAGCTCTTGTCTTTTTCTTCTTTGTCTTGAAGATGGGAAAGTTTAGCTCAGGAAATGGCAAACTATCCCAGTCTACTGGCTCATCCTTAGGAAAAATTGGCTCACCATGAATATTCCTTATTGGATCAACCACCTTGAATTCTTCAAATACCACTGAGGGTTTTGATGTCGGAGTTGTAGTTGGAGGCTTTTTGGGAATTTGGTATTCCTTTTCCTCATCATTAAAGTCCAATTTTCTTTTGGAGTGGAGCTTGTATCCAAATCTTCTTGTATGCTGTGGTTCTTCTTGCACTTCCTGATCCTTAGGTTCAGCAATTACAATTGGTTGTGTAGGAATTTCTGTTGTGGTTTTTACAGCATGAAGCTTGGCCAAGATAGCAGCTTGCTTCTTCTTTTGTTTAAGCTTTTTAGCATCCAGAGCAGCTTGCTTCTTTTCTTGCCTGATTCTTTCTTTCTCTTCCTTCTTAGCTTCCACAAATATGGGGTGTCCAGCCACCACACAAATTTCCTTACCATTTCTGTAAATCTTGGCTAATCTTCTTTTGAGTGCTGAATCAGCTGGATCTTTGTAGAAGGTAATTGACCTAGCCATCAGCTTCTTCTTATCAGGCCTAGGTGTCTCATACACAGTATCCATAAGATTCTTGTCTGAAAACTTTGAATAGTTTCTTTTAGGCTTCATGATGAAATCTGCTTTTGGAGATTTGATGCAAGATGTTTGGCCTTTTTCCATATAATTCATACTCATTTCATTCACAGAAATATTCTTGACTTTAGAGTGATGAATGAATGTTTTTTCAGGCTTCTGAATTGGCCCAAACATTTGTTGAATTTTTGCATCTATCTTTTTCCATTTTTCTTTCAACTTCTTCTCAGCTGCTGCTATATCAATATTTAGCAGTTTGTCATCTGTGTTTAGCTTTGTTGCTGCCACATTTATGATGTCAATATTGTCCATGACTGGTGGCTTTGTGAAAGCAATTGTTGGCACAATCACTTACTGACTTGGATGTTTAGCACTTTTTGCTCCCCCTCACTCCTTGATTCCTCTTGACTGATTGGGACAATAACATTTTCTTTCTCCCCCTTTTTGTTATCATCAAGTTGAGCAGAGGATGAGGTTTATGCTGCCACTAGATTTTGAAGCAAGTCTGTTTGCTGTGCTTGATGTAGATGTATAGATGTTAGAGAGGCTTCCATAGCAGTCATTCTTTTATCCAAGGAATCCACCTTGGTGGCAAGATCAGTGTTCTTCCTTAGCTGTCTTTTAATATCAATCATTGTGGCTTCTGGAAGTTTGGCATCTAATCTTTCAAAAATATCCTTCTTTACTTCATTAATCTCTGTCTTGATAGAAGCGATATCCTGGTTGTGTTGGAGGCCTTGGATTTGATGTAGTTGCAGAGAATTTAAATGTGCCTATAAGAGCTGCCTAGTGCCTGCATCTGTGGTAGATTGAATAGCATTGTGTATTTCCTGAATTTGATGAATGAGAGTGATCTTAAAATGTTGAAGATCATAGTACTTGGAGAATGCCCATGAAGGAAGGCCAGATCTAGAGCTGGTGCCTGCTTCTCCCCCTATGTCCATGAGCTCTTCATTTTCACCATCATCTCCAAAGAAATTAGCAGATTCCCCAGTCCCATAGTCAACATCATCATCAGCTCTAGGTGGCATAGCTGTGATGACATCCTTAGCTCTTTTTATTGATTGGGTGGTGTGCACCAGGTTCAGTATTCTTTCTGCATTTTCATTGCCCTGTCCAGTCAGAATTTGATATGCTGGAACAGGATGAGTAAATACCTCAGCATCCAAAGAGATGGAACATATAACAGCTTGACTTTGCTGAGATAGTTTCTCTATGTCTGCATCATTGGCATTCATTGACTCACTATCAATGATGTCCATCTTTATATCTCTTGTACCTGCATTTTTCTCAATTTCACTCTCTTTTTGCATCAAGGGCTCCCCTTGGCTCCCCACCCTCACACTCTCACCTTCACCTTCACCATCTAAGGTGGGACTCCTCTCACTCACTTTTTCCAGTCCTGAAGAAATGGACTGCATTTGTTCACTCTTTTTCTCTCCTTTTTCTTGGGAGCAACCCAGACTCTCACTCAATTCACTCCCTTCCCCCAGTCCTAAGAGTGATGGTATTACTACTAAGTCTTCTACACTTATGAGAATTGAAGAAATTTTAAGTTGTGCAGAGACACCTGACGGATGAGGAATATCCATCTGGATAGTAGTTTGGCTATCCAACGGATGACTGCTGTTAGGCTTATCCGTCGGGATACAATCACTACTCGATGGATGATGAATATCCATCGGGATAGAAGAAATAAATTAGTTTGGAGTGGAGACTATTGTAGACTCTGTGCAGATTGATGATAATTTAGGCACAGAAGTTTCAACAGTCTCAGAAAGAAATGGCAAGTGAGCCAACAAATCATCTAAAAGATGATGCTCACTTGCTTGGATTTTTGGCTTCTCCAAGAGAGTTAAAGATGGAGAATTTGGATGTGATGTATTTATCATGTCAACATCCAGTGAGTGTGTGGGAGAATTTGGTGTATCAAGTGCTTCAATTATGAGAGATTTTGGCTGTGACTCCACATTTATTGGAGCCACATCAATCAGACTTTGAGATGGTGCAGTGACTTGGTCTTTAGCACCAGTTTGCACTATTGTTATGGATCAAAAACTAAGCTATATTAATTGCTGTATTTTTTACTAAGGAACGTGAGCTTCGAGGCTCGATTTGACTGCTCTTCTGTTTCGTGACTCGATTTGCCGTAACAAGATGCCTACGTACCTTACTAATTGTCAAAGATCAAGTCAAAAACGTAGTTCTGATTGGTGGGGGTGAGACCCCTTATATAGACGTTGGGAGTCCTTAAATTGGACTAGGGTTAAAAGACTTAGTGGGCAAGTCTCTGAATTAGAATGGACTTTGGAGTCTTAGGAAGTAGGAAGCTGATTCTTTATCCCATGAGGTTCCTTGGAGGCCAATCTACAAGGATTTATATCCCCACTAGGACACATCTTAATAGATGTTTTTGTTATTCTCAAGGAACTAAAAATGAGATTTACAGAAGGGGGTTGAATGTAAATCTCAAAACTTTTTCAAGTTTTGAGCAGTTTCAAAGGCTAAGTGTTTTGATGAACAGTTGTGTGTGAATTGCTTTGAGCAGGTGCAGACAGATATATATTCAAGACACAAATATAAAGAACACAAAGGCTTCAAAAACTTTTCTGGTGGATTTGTTGTTCCACCAGAGATGTGTATTTCAGAAAATCTGTGATTCAAAGAATTGATCACAGTTGCGTCCTAGAACAAACTAGATGATTTTCTCTCTATATTTTTCTAAACAGCTCTGGAAAATTCACCATCTAATTACTAGTTGTAACTTGGTTTATATATCACGAAGTTTACAAGTGAAGACAAAAGTACAAATACAATTAAAAAGATTCTTCACATATTTCTTCTTCATTTCTCTATCCAATACAATCTAGGATAATCTGTGAATCTTTGAATACTTCCTTGTTTGCACCAGAATGGAAATGCTGCATTTTCTTGATTCCTCCAAGAGGCTACCACATTCCAATTTTCTCTGTCAACCCATGTGCCTCTGTCAGCTTATGAATTGTCACTGTCAACTACTATTGAACTGAGCATCCATTGAAGCTTTCATCCGTTGATAACTTTATCCGTTGATGCATTAGCAGTCGAAGCTTTATCCGTTGATGCACTCATCCGTTGATGGATGTTATCCGTTGAAGCTTTAGAGACATCAGTTGAAGCTTTGTTTCTCATCCATTGAAGGCCTTTAATTTATCAGTTGATACTACTTCACTTATACAAAATTACAAGGCATGAAATATTTACAATTAGCCCTCCTATTTGCATATCCACTAGTAGTCAACATGACTTATAATTTCCCACAATCATCTAAGAATTATAACTTAAATATAGAAACTGAAATGTGCAACAATACTAAACTTATTTCTAAGTAAAGCTACTCCATCAAAGGATAGCCAGAATGGTCTTATCCGTTGAGGCTACAAACACTAGATTTCTACTTAAGTGTTTTGTTTAACTTATCATCAAACTAATATATATATTCCTAACAATCTCCCCCTATTTATGTCTACCGGAATTGTAGGCATAAATTTGGGTTTAACTTGATGATAACAAAACACTTAACAAATATATGAACTGAAATCAAGTAGAAATTCAAAAGTGCTGCAAAAGTGTATGTACTGAGATAGAATTGAAGAATTACATTGTTTCCAAGGATGCTCCTTTATGCTGAGCAGATTATTTTCTTTTCCTTTTATCCCTTGTTTTCTTCCCTAGCCTCTTTTCATTTTCCTCTACTTGGAGTTGGAGTTGTTTGTAGAATTCAGCTTCATCTTCTTCACTGATGTCCAACTTAGATTGCATGTCCTTGAGAGTTTCATTACTGGCAATTTTAAGCTGGTCTTCAAGTCTGAAAAATCTTTTGACTCCTTTATTATCTCTGAACTCCATCAACCAATGAGGTGATTTATGAATTGTAATTCCATTCTCAGGTATGAGTAATGTTCTAGGCAAGGAATTAGACTCCCACCAAGTTTTCCTTATGTTGGCAATCTTGTTGAGAATCTCAGTTTTGGCAGTCCTGGTAAAGCCAGAATCCCTTTTGATAGCTGAGTAGACTCTAACCAAGGTAGAATAGCCTTCATTCAGAATTCTTTGAAGAGGCCAAGTCCTTTCCTCACTTCCTTTATACTTGAACACTAGCCTTTCTGGGAGCTGTTTGTATGCACTTATTCCCCTTACTTCCTCCAGCTCATCCAGATAGAGTTTAATATCTGTAAACTCTTTTATGTCTCAAATGTGAACATAATCATCCTTTGAGGCTTGTGGCTTGGGCTTAGGTTTATATTTCTGAGTGAATTTACTTGAGGTTAGGGGAGGTGTAGATTTGGATTTTCTTTTCGGTTTCTTTGGTGGTGGAGACGTAGTTAGGAAGGTAGGCAAGTTGATGGTGTCCCAATCAATAGGTTTCTCTTTAGGAATGATTGGTTCACCATGGACATTTATACTAGGATCAACAACAAAAGGCTCAGGAATGGAAGGTAGTGGTTTAGATTTTGATTGGGTTTCTACAGTGTCATCTTCACTCTTCATTTTTGCATTGGCCTTCTTTCTGTTCCCTTTCTGCCATTCCTTTCTTTCCTCCACACTCTCACCAACCACATTCCCCATATCCACATTTCTGCTTTCAATCTTGTCTTCTTCACTCTTGTCTTCAATCTTCTTCTTTTCTTCATCCTGACTTGACTTTAGTTCTTTTTCAAGCTTTGCTTGTGCTCTTTTGTCAGCCTTCAGCTTTTTAGCTTCTTCTTTTAACCTCATGGTTTCTTCCCTCTTGGCTTTAGAGAATTTGGGATGTCCTTGCATCACACAGATACTCTTTCCCTCTCCATAAATGATAGCCATATTCATTCTTTCCACTACATCATTGGTCTCTTTGTGCTTTATGATGCTACCACCCAATACTTTGTCTTCATCAGGTTTTGGAAGAGGAAAATCTACTTCTTTTGATTGACTAAAGTTTAAAGGGTTCTTTGTAGAGTCCCTGTTGAATCTAGTGGATGGCTTGAGTACCATGGGTTTCAAATTCCTGAAAGAAGTTTCTCCAACCTTATTCCTCCTTGCTGACTTGTGCTCCATAATGATTGACTCAACCTTTATGCTATGTTTTATAGATAATGATTTTGAAGTTGTAGAACCAAACATTTGTTGCATCCTTTCATCAATTTTTCTCCTTTGCTCCTTCACCTTCATCTCAGCTGCTGCTAGCTGGATTAGATCAATTCCATCAAGATTTCCTTTGATTTGCAGTGTTGGAGAAGTAGTGATGGCAGGAACTAGCACTTTGGATATTTGAATGTTTGTAGATGTCTCCCCTCCCCCTTCCATTTTATTCTCCCCCTTTTTGTTATCATCAAGGAGAGGAGTCAAGCCTTGTGCTTTAGCCAGTTGCATGAGTAGACTTGTCTGAGACTGTTGATTTTGAAGAATAGTGACCACAGAGTTTTCAATGACTTGAACTCTATCTTCCAACTTGGCCAGCCTCTTTTCAACATCTGATTCTCTTCTTAGTCTCAGTAACAAGTCCTGCAAGGTACCATAGGGCATGACTGAATCCAGCTTCTCAGAATTGTAGGACTTCTAGTCAGTTATATCCTTCTTGAGTTCATCCACACTCAGATTTTGTCTTAATTGTTGTAGCTTCATAAGATGTAGAGAATCTAGGTGGGCTTGAAGAAGAGCCTTGGTACCATCATTGGAGGTGTTCTGAATGGCTCTTTGGATAGACATGATTTGTTTGACTAAGGAGACATTGAATTGGCCTGGTGTTGACTCCTTTGTTAATGCCTATTCAGGTATGTCTGGAATAGAACTTGGGCCTTCATCTCCCCCTAAGTTCATGCTTGCATCAAATGAAATAGAGTCATCATCATTAGAATTTACTCTAAATTCTTCAGATGGCTCACTAGCTGTAGAAGGCATCAAGTTAACAGCAGCTTTATCCCTTTGTAGAGATTCTGAAGTATGCACTAGATTTAAAGTCTTTTCTGCCTCCTCATTGCCCCGAGTAGCCAACAATTGATAGGCTGACACAGGATGAGTAAAAGTGTCAGCATCCAAGGAAATGTTATCAATTACAGCTTTGTAATGTTGCTGAAATTGTCTTTCCTTTTCAGCATCATCCACAATCATTGACTCATTAGCAATGGCTGGGTCCACCCTTATACCTTCTATACCTGCTTTTCTCTCAATTTTTTCTTTTCTTGCATCAGGGGCTCCCCCTGGCTCACACTCCTCACACCCTCACCCTCACCTACTAAGGTGGCACTCCTCTCACTTTTTTTGCCATGCTGGAAGAAATAGCATGCATATTTAGACTCTCAAGCTCTCCTTTTGCCTGGGAGCAACCCAGCCTCTCACTCAAATTTTCACTTCCTTCCCTCAAACCTAGAAGTGATTGTACAGTAACCATATCTTCTACACTTGGAATTGATTCAGGTATTTGTGTAGAGACTATCAACGGATAGGGAGTATCCGTTGAAGTAGGAACTGATGGTATCAATGGATAACTGCTGTTAAGCTTATCCGTCGAAGAATAACCACTTGTCAACGGATGAGGAATATCCGTTGAAGAATGAAAAGAAGTAGAAATTGAAATTGACATAATTGTTGAATCTGTGTAGATTGATTTTAATTTAGGTGACACAGATTCTTCAACTAAGTCTGAAAGAATTGGCTGATGATCCAACAAATCATCTAATAGATGATGATCACCAGTATTTGAGTGGGGCTCCTCCCTAAGTTCTAAAGAGGGAGAATCAGGAATTGATGTGAATATCATGTCCACATCCAGAGATGGTGATGGAGAATTTGGTGATTGATGTGTGTCAATTTTGAGAGAATGGGGCTATGACTCCACATTTGTTGGAGTCAAATCAAGCTGAATTTGAGAAGGCATTGATACAGGTGGGTGTATCTGTGGAGTTTGTGCACCCTGTGTGGAAACTAAGGTCTTAACCCTCTGTCTTCTTGTAAAGGCTTTTACAGGAGAGTGTGACGGCCTCAACCCCGGGGTCAGGAGTTGACGTCATCAACAACAACCATAAGATAAATAATTCACTAATAGAATATAACTACGACCCCTTTACCAAGATCTTTGCCAGGTTTAAGTATGACTTAGGTTGCTCAACTAACACAACTCAAATTCCCTTACACAATCCTGACCACTAATTCAATGCAGCAACTCAACAGACCTCATCTGGTCTGAACACAACTACCTCATTATAAATATTGTATGAATCATAATTACGTGTTGTGATAAAATATTTTGCAAAATATTCGATGACCCTGATTTACTGAAACGATGCTTATATGTATTTTACAAAAGTAAATGTCAAACCACGTTTTGGGTATGTGAACATATATAAACTGGATATCAAAACTAGCATGCTCTGTAAAACATGATCAACAGTCGTGTGATGTGCATAAAAAAACATAGTTCAAGTTTAGCATGCTATCTCCATTTTCAAATCTTCCGTTCCATTACAGGAACCATAAAACCATCTGTCCCGTTACAGGGACCCAAAATCATTTGTTCCGTTACGGGAACCATAAACTTGTCCCATCACAGGACCTATAAAACTTGTTCCTCTCCGGGAACCTTAAAATCACTTTGATTTGTTAAACAATTTCAAAACTGAATCAATCAAATCCATTGGACGTTAACGGGTGAAGATAGCTGATCACTCTACCCTCACCAGACAGCGACTAGCGGCCGTCCAGAAATAGAATGTGTTTCGGAACTTGGGAAAAGACTAGCTAGGTTTTTCCCCCACGCTGGACTAATCGGTTAAACAGAATGCACAACCCAATTAGCCACTTACGCAACTTTATGCTGGGCCTTTACCGAATAACGCGCCTCTTACGCAACTCCAATAGATCAACTGAATTACCTTTTTGTCTCTTTCCAAAATTCCACGACTTAGGTGGATCAAAACATTCTCTTTATCCAGTTTTTAAAATCACTGTCACCTATCTCTTTTTAAAACCAATCTGTCACAATACACTATTCAAATACTCTTTTCATTTAAATCACGTTTAGAGATAGGTGTTTTCAGAAGTTACTTTTCCCCAAAACATAATTTTAAACAACATTTCAAATACGGGGGATACGTAACTTAAAACATTTCTGTTCCATTACGAGATTAAAACATTAGCTATTCACATATACTGAACCATAAAAAGAATGGTCAGGGGTACTTGCCTTGCAGAGCTTTACCACTACTACCGATCGACCTTGGACTAACTTGAACACTCGGCTTTATCGCCTTACTATCAGACTATCCTGGATCCGACTTCAACGTTCAGGTCCTTCGCTTAGGAACCTCGTTGCGCTTGTCGACTGATCACTAGGTTATCTTTAGTTCGATTTCCATTTTTGAGTCCTTCAACTAGAACCTACAGAGCCGAAATACCCTATGTTAGACATCTAGGTATGCTTGACATATCCTCGACACCAATTCTATCCAACGATATTCAAACCCGACCCGTAATTATATACATTATTACATTACATTAACACATCCAACAGTTAGGGTTCACAGATCCAAAACGTGGTTTGACATTTACTTTTGTAAAATACATATAAGCATTGTTTCAGTAAATCAGGGTCATCGAATATTTTGCAAAATATTTCATCACAACACGTAATTATGATTCATACAATATTTATAATGCGGTAGTTATGCGTTCGATTAGTATTCCCGATAATGCATAGGATTCGTTCCCGCAATTTTCAAAATTTAATTTTCAAAAATTCGGGCAGCACCTCCTCTGTTTATTGGGCTACCCGTCGAACAACTCGACGTTATATCACAACCAATCCATTCAGTCCAATTCACGCAATCCACTTTTAGCAATTTTCCAACCGCCGATTTAAATCAACTAATCAGTATTATTATTATTCGTATTTTATTTTTATTTATTTTAAAATATTAGGACTCAGAATATAATCATCACGGTCCACCGTCGGCTCGCCGAGGCTCATCGCCGACGGCGATAAAATTCGCGAGTTTCCGATTGTCGGACATCCTTCGCGAATCCTACCGATTAATTAATAATTATTCCCGCACAAAATATTTTATTTCATGAACTGTCTTCAAATAATTTCTGTAGAAAATTAAAATAAAAAATATAATTAATAGCAGTTCAACTCAGCACAGAAACACACGCGCAACACGCGCTAGCATAACTGAGAAGAAAAATAGAAAGGCACAGCCGGAATCGAGCCGGAAAGGAGAACATAGGCGGCACCAGCATCACTAGAAATTCTTACATTTAGCACACTGAACACGGTAAACACACAAACACACACACACACCACACGACACACATAATACACACACTTATATATATACGTATGTATATTTTTACAGCAACCAAAAAGAGCATAGCCACAGAATTTCGCCGGACACAAAGAAAACCAGGCAGCAACTTATCGGGAAACATGGAAAAAGACCGAAGGGAAATAGAACGGGAATAGAGAAGAGGAAAAGAGGAAGGAGAGACTGAGAAAAGAAAGAGGTCGAGAGATAATTGAAAGGGAGAGGAGAGAGCTGTAATCGAAAGAGATACAGGGGAGGAATTGAGGGTGTGTTTTGTGTATATCTATTTTTTTTCTCTGGAAATCAACAATTGACACGCATCAAATAATGACCCAGAAGTGCAACACGTGTCCTGTTTCCCTCCGCGAGCTTGGATTTTGTCCCGATTTTTCGAAATTTATGGATCGAGGTGCACTTAAAACGATTTCAGAAAATCACGAAAATAGGCTAAAATATTATAAATATCCCAAAGTTAATAAAAACATAAATTTCATAATTTTAAAATAATTTCTGAAATGCAATTTATACCCGCTTTTTAACAAATAATGAAACGACGCGCGGGCGAAACTAACTCCGAAAATTTCCAAAATAATTTTAAAATTCTCAGAATAATACGAACTTAATAAAATATAAGTTTCATGATTTTTGAAGATTTCCATAATTAAATATGGATTTTACAATTAAACACATTCAGAAAATCATTTAGAAATAAATAATTAATGAAATATTGATTTCTCAATTTTATAAAGTCCAAAAAATAATTATTGTAATTATAAAATTATAAAACCAATTTTAGAGATCATCCAAATATTTATGGAAATAAATCTGCAATTAAATCCACTTTTTAAAGTGGAACAAAATAATACCACTCACTATTTATTACACAAATATTCCTTATGCATCCACAGTCACACATAAAAATAGTAACATACAATACACTGCTGACACTACCAATACACATATTTTATTTATTAATTATTTAATAATTACACATTTAAATAATAAAATATACGAGTCGTTATATTCTTCCCCCCTTAAAAGATTATGTCCTCATAATCTGATTTAGCTGAACGAATGAGGATATTTGTCAAGCATATCGGACTCTAACTTCTAGGTAGACTCTTCTACTCGGGGAATTATTCAAAGCATACTCACTTCAGACATAAATTCATTATTAAGGACTCGCTCTTAATGATCTAGGATTTGGATCGATTATTCCACGCAGAACAAATTTGGATGAGAGCCCATTGGCTCCTAATCAATGGCTTGTTTCAAATTAGAAGCATATTGCTTTAACATTGACACTTATATCATATTATATATATACTCTCAACATATTCTATATTGTCTAAATCGTCTTTTCACTTTGGCCCTTCATTTACGGATGCAAGATGGTACTCTCTTTTAACTCAATTTCCAAACATTTGAACACTTTTTACTCATTTCCACCAATTAAGGCTGGAAGGTAATTTCATAGCTTCACTTCTTCTTAACTTCAGGTATTTGAACTTCACCTCTCACTCTTTCCAGTTCTTCTATTAATTCCCCATCACAGGACCTATAAAACTTGTTCCTCTCCGGGAACCTCAAAATCACTTTGATTTGTTAAACAATTTCAAAACTGAATCAATAAAATCCATTGGACGTTAACGGGTGAAGATAGTTGATCAGTCTACCCTCACCGGACAGTGACTAGCGGCCGTCCAGAAATAGAATGTGTTTCGGAACTTGGGAAAAGACTAGCTAGGTCTTTCCCCCACGCTAGACTAATCGGTTAAACAGAATGCACAACCCAATTAGCCACTTACGCAACCTCATGCTGGGCCGTTACCGAATAACGTGCCTCTTACGCAACTCCAATAGATCAACTGAATTCCCTTTTCGTCTCTTTCCAAAATTCCACGACTTAGGTGGATCAAAACATTCTCTTTATCCAGTTTTCAAAATCACTATCACCTATCTCTTTTTAAAACCAATCTGTCACAGTACACTATTCAAATACTCTTTTCATTTAAATCACGTTTAGAGATAGGTGTTTTCAGAAGTTACTTTTCCCCAAAACATAATTTTAAACAACATTTCAAATACGGGGGATACGTAACTTAAAACATTTCTGTTCCATTACGAGATTAAAACATTAGTTATTCACATATACTGAACCATAAAAATAATGGTCAGGGGTACTTGCCTTGCAGGGCTTTTCCACTACTACCGATCGACCTTGGACTAACTTGAACACTCGGCTTTATCGCCTTACTATCAGACTATCCTGGATCTGACTTCAACGATCAGGTCCTTCGCTTAGGAACCTCGCTGCACTTGTCGACTGATCACTAGGTTATCTTTAGTTCGATTTCAATTCTTGAGTCCTTCAACTAGAACCTACAGAGCCGAAATACCCTATGTTAGACGTCTAGGTATGCTTGACATATCCTCGACACCAATTTTATCCAACGTTATTCAAACCCGACCCGTAATTATATATATTATTACATTACATTAACACATCCAACAGTTAGGGTTCACATACCCAAAACGTGGTTTGACATTTACTTTTGTAAAATACATATAAGCATCGTTTTAGTAAATTAGGGTCATCGAATATTTTGCAAAATATTTCATCACAACACGTAATTATAATTCATACAATATTTATAATGAGGTAGTTATGCGTTCGATTAGTATTCCCGATAATACACAGGATTCGTTCCCGCAATTTTCGAAATTTAATTTTCAAAAATTCGGGCAGCACCTCCTCTGTTTATTGGGCTACCCGTCGAACAACTCGATGTTATATCACAACCAATCCATTCAGTCCAATTCACGCAATCCACATTTAGCAATTTCCCAACCACCGATTTAAATCAACTAATCAGTATTATTATTATTATTCGTATTTTATTTTTATTTATTTTAAAATATTAGGACTCAGAATATAATCATCACGGTCCACCGTCGGCTCGCCGAGGCTCATCGCCGACGGCGATAAAATTCGCGAGTTTCCGATTGTCGGACATCCTTCGCGAATCCTACCGATTAATTAATAATTATTCCCGCACAAAATATTTTATTTCATGAACTGTCTTCAAATAATTTCTGTAGAAATTTAAAATAAAAAATATAATTAATAGCAGTTCAACTCAGCACAGAAACACACGCGCAACACGCACTAGCATAACTGAGAAGAAAAATAGAAAGGCACAGCCGGAATCGAGCCAGAAAGGAGAACATAGGCGGCACCAGCATCACTAGAAATGCTTACATCCAGCACACTCAACACGGTACACACACAAACACACACAAACACACACACACCACACCACACACAATACACACACTTATATATACGTATGTATATTTTTACAGCAACCAAAAAGAGCATAGCCACAGAATTTCGCCGAACCCAAACCAGCCGGAACAGCGGGTGGCCGGAACAACAAAGAAAACCAGGCAGCAACTTACCAGGAAACATGAAAAAAGACCGAAGGGAAATAGAACGGGAATAGAGAAGATGAAAAGAGGAAGGAGAGACTGAGAAAAGAAAGAGGTCGAGAGATAATTGAAAGGGAGAGGAGAGAGCTGTAATCGAAAGAGATACAGGGGAGGAATTGAGGGTGTGTTTTGTGTATATCTATTTTTTTCTCTGCAAATCAACAATTGACACGCATCAAATAATGACCCAGAAGTGCAACACGTGTCCTGTTTCCATCCGCGAGCCTGGATTTTGTCCCGATTTTTCGAAATATACGGATCGAGGTGCACTTAAAACGATTTCAAAAAATCACGAAAATAGGCTAAAATATTATAAATATCCCAAAGTTAATAAAAACATAAATTTCATAATTTTAAAATAATTTCTGAAATGCAATTTATACCTACTTTTTAACAAATAACGAAACGACACGCGGGCGAAACTAACTCCGAAAATTTCCAAAATAATTTTAAAATTCTCAGAATAATACGAACTTAATAAAATCTAAGTTTCATGATTTTTGAAGATTTCCATAATTAAATATGGATTTTACAATTAAACACATTCAGAAAATCATTTAGAAATAAATAATTAATGAATTATTGATTTCTCAATTTTATAAAGTCCCAAAAATAATTGTTGTAATTATAAAATTATAAAACCAATTTTAGAGATCATCCAAATATTTATGGAAATAAATCTGCAATTAAATCCACTTTTTAAAGTGGAACAAAATAATACCACTCACTATTTATTACACAAATAATCCTTATGCATCCACAGTCACACATAAAAATATTAACACACAATACACTGCTGACACTACCAATACACATATTTTATTTATTAATTATTTAACAATTACACATTGAAATAATAAAATATACGAGTCGTTATATTCTTCCCCCTTAAAAGATTATGTCCTCATAATCTGATTTAGCTAAACGAATGAGGATATTTGTCAAGCATATCGGACTCTAACTTCTAGGTAGACTCTTCTACTCGGGGATTTATTCAAAGCATACTCACTTCAGACATAAATTCATTATTAAGGACTCGCTCTTAATGATCTAGGATTTGGATCGATTATTCCACGCAGAACAAATTTGGATGAGAGCCCATTGGCTCCTAATCAATGGCTTGTTTCAAATTAGAAGCATATTACTTTAACATTGACACTTATATCATATTATATATATACTCTCAACATATTCTATATTGTCTAAATCGTCTTTTCACTTTGGCCCTTCATTTACGGATGCAAGATGGTACTCTCTTTTAACTCAATTTCCAAACATTTGAACACTTTTTACTCATTTCCACCAATTAAGGCTAGAAGGTAATTTCATAGCTTCACTTCTTCTTAACTTCAGGTATTTGAACTTCACCTCTCACTCTTTCCAATTCTTCTATTAATTCCTCAGGAATCTTAACCATATTCATTTCTTCTCTCCTATTCAAGACATCGGTCCCTGAATGGACCTTGCTTTGTTGGTAGTTATTCAAACAGCCGGCTCCTGATCAGAACTTCATACTCTTAAGATTTGATATACAATTGCTATTGTTCAACCCTTCACGGCATTTCTTTAGATTTTCAACTTGGCATTTCTTAGCCCTTAGATGGGCGAGGATGTTATCAATAAATACGATTATACCATGCAAGTATTCTTGATACACCATATTCATTAATTCCTTATAGATAACTGATACACTCTTTACTCCGCCTATTATCACCAAAACTTATAGCGCTCATAACTCATTCTAATTGCAATCTTTGGTATGTCATCAGGCTTACCTTTAGCTGACAGTAGTCTGATCTTAGGTCTTCCTCCAAGAACCAACTCCTTCCTTTCATAAATAATCAATTCTATACAGGGTTACTTATTCCTATTCGCCAACCTTTCCAACTGCTGATAATCATCATGTAACTTCATACATCCATTCTCCTTTCCTATAAATCACATCAGTGTACAACACGGAATGCACATTGCCTCATTATTCTTTCATCCCACAATCCCGAAGTTTCCTTTACAACTTAATTGATTCCTACTGGGTCTTATGATACGGGCTTTTAACACCAATCCGACTATCTTATGCTCCAAGATTATTCTGGTAAGTCATTTGATAACACTTTTGGGACTTCAATTATCATCCGAATTTCTTCCAACTCGAGTGCTTCCTTCTTAATATCACTTATATGCACTAGTTACACCTTATCTTCTTGCTTATGTTCTTAAATACTGATTCCATTATTAGCTTCCGTAGATATTATTATTTGCTTCTTCCGGTAATCAATTATTGCCCTGGTTCCTTATCAGGGTCTTGAGCAGCTAAAATTTTAATCACATTACAAGTCTTAGCCTTGGCTGTACTGGATGTCAAACCTTTTGATGCACTACCTCCAATGCTATCTCAGGGAGTACTTCTATAATTCTTGGCAACATGCCCTACCTTGCCACAGTTATAACAGACGACTCCTGGATTTTCCACCTTACATTCTGACGCATAATGTCCCTTCTGACTAAACCCAAAGCATTCAGTATTTGCTTTACACCTTCCACCATGCCTCTTACCGCATTGCTTATACTCCGATATAGGCGATTTAACCGAGTTGGCCTGATTAGAACTAGCTGAGGTGTTACTAATTCTATTTAAAGAAATACTTTTCTCTCTAAATTCTTTATTCTTACTCTTTCCAACATTTTTATGAGACTTCTGACTGGATCCTTCTTGACCTGATGCTTCTTCCATATCATCAATCTTTCACTTCTTATCTTCTCATTCTCTAGCAGCTAACTTCTGATCAAATTCAATTACTAAGGCGGCCTGAACTACGGAAGGATACGTCTTGAGTTGCAATGCCACCACTCCACTACGAATTTCAGGCTTCAATCCTTGTTGAAACCTCCTTGCCTTCTGAGCTTCAGAGCACACATATTCTGGTACAAATCTAGCCAACTCCGTGAACTTAGCCTCATACTCAGCTACACTTCTGTCACCTTGCTTCAGTTCTAGAAACTCAATTTCCATTTGGTTCCTTACACAGTCAGGAAAATACTTTTCCAAAAATAACTCAGTAAACCTAGCCCATGGAACAGGGCATTCTCCTTCTAACGCTTTAGTTGACTCCCACCAGTAATTTTCTTCATTTTTCAAGCAATAGCTCGTATAATCAGTCTTAAGATTCTCACTTACTTAAACAAGATTAAAAGCTTTTTCCATCTCTTTTAACCATGCTCCAGCAGCTACTGGATTAGGTTCACCTTTAAACTCCGGAGTGTTAACATTCTGTAAGGATTTGAAACTAACACTTTGGTTCACTCCTTGTTGTTGCTGCTGCAACAGTAGTTGCTACTGCTGAACCTGTTGGATTAACTGTAATTGTTGTTGCTGCTGCTGGCGCAACAAGTCTAGAATTTCATTTATAGCTGGACCCTCCGCAAAACTACTACTGTTTTCTTTTGACTGGGTAGCTTTCTTGGGTGGCATCTTCCTGAAATATATAAATGAGTTTATTCAATAAAAATATTTGACAAAAGGTATCACCGTTTCAACGGTGCACCTGTATCAGGAAAATGTTGCCCAATCATAGTACCCATGTCTTTAATATCAGGGTCCATTTACAAAAGAAATTTAGGTTAGCTGAATTAGAAACAATAGCAGTAACAGAATCAACAACAGTTCAAGAAATCAAAAATACAAAAAAAACTAAATGTCGTAGCACGGTTCCTCAATATAACAACAACTAACCAACTCTCCATCACTACTCAAGTACAACATCTAAATTTTTCCAACATACCACAAAAGTCGGCTGAATATATTAGTTACACACTATGTAGAACAAGCCGATAAATTGAGTCAAGCTTAAGGAACACAGACTCTACTAAACACCATCGTTCATATTTCAACCAACCCTTCTTCTAAAGATGATTTCTTGTCACCCGCAAGTAACCCACCAACCATTGATTCACTTTTCCTAAGGCTATAATTCCATCATTAAGTCCTGAACTCTCGCGGTTACTCTTCTTCTTAAATGATATACTAATATAGGACTTTCGTTCTTCTCAACAGTCGCTCTTACTTGCTTTCCATAATGAGAACCATCTAATCGCAAAAATTCATTTCCAAAAATATCCAATGAAATTCCCGGCTCAAGGGAATCGAATAAGAAGAAATAATGAAGAAAAAAAATGTAGGTATGACTGAGAGCAACCATACAAGTACATAAGATGGCCAGTCTTAGTACCATACGGTCACAACACATAACTCTGTGGCATCCCACCAGACCCTTTTTTGTCATATAGATAAATGGTCAATTTATATGCATTGTTTGCCCCAATCAACCGAAAAGTCACCGATGAAAGAAACAATATTCAGATAAGAGATCCACAAATAGAAAAAAAAGAATCTGGTTTGTAAGGAGATCAACAGAACCCTAAGTAGCTTACTTCGGGTTCACAACTTTCTCACAGGAAAAGTAAGTAACTTATGGAATAGAAAACAATTACTCTGGAGATAAAATACAGTTCAAGGAAGAAATAAAAGAGTTCAACCATATCACCTCCCGTTCTGATCCACATTCACTACCAACATAGTCGTCATAATAGCCCCTAACTATTATCATTCCATCCGAACTCACCAGAGTTACACCATCGGGCCAATAATATTCCTTGACATAGAATAGGGAATATTTAGAGATAACATTGGCGTCTCTTCAGCTGACACATCAAAGGACTGCTCGGAAGCTGAATTCGCCCACTCAGACTTGAATTCTTTAGAGGGAGTCTAGAAATCTCTATCGAACATTACTAATAATACATATACGAAGAGAACGTACTCTAAACTAGGGCAGTTCCAATCAATCCTTAATAAACGTCAGGGCCACACCTCCGAAACCCTTGACTAAACTCCTAGACTCGCTCCTCTGATTGAGTTGCTAACTCACATCTATCTACAAACCTTTCTTCACTCTTTTGACTCCATTCTTAACCTAAATCAGGGACTCAAACCTATAGCTCTGATACCAACTGTGACGACCTCAACCTCGGGGTCAGGAGTTGACGTCATCAACAACAACCATAAGATAAATAATTCACTAATAGAATATAACTACAACCCCTTTACCAAGATCTTTGCCAGGTTTAAGTATGACTTAGGTTGCTCAACTAACACAACTCAAATTCCCTTACACAATCTTGACCACTAATTCAATGCAACAACTCAACAGACCTCATCTGGTCTGAACACAACTACCTCAGAGGAGCTTGACACGAAAGGAGCTGGAACTCTGCCCTGACTACCGCACAAGAATCTCCTAGGCATCTGCAATACATATATAAAACATTCTGCAAGGGTGAGCAATTACTTGCTCAGCAGCACCACTATATGAATAGTAAGTAAAACTGTTTAAAGTAAAACGGTTACAGGAACAGAATTCATAACTTGCCAGAAACATGTAAAACATATATAAACTGGATATCAAAACTAGCATGCTCTGTAAAACAAGATCAATAGTCGTGTACTGTGCATAAAAAAACATAGTTCAAGTTTAGCAAGCTATCTCCATTTTCAAATCTTCCGTTCCATTACAGGAACCATAAAACCATCTGTCCCGTTACAGGGACCCTAAATCATTTGTTCCGTTACGGGAACCATAAACTTGTCCCATCACAGGACCTATAAAACTTGTTCCTCTCCGGGAACCTCAAAATCACTTTGATTTGTTAAACAATTTCAAAACTGAATCAATCAAATCCATTGGACGTTAACGGGTGAAGATAGCTGATCAGTCTACCCTCACCGAACAGCGACTAGCGGCCGTCCAGAAATAGAATGTGTTCTGAAACTTGGGAAAAGACTGGCTAGGTCTTTCCCCCACGCTGGACTAATCGGTTAAACCAAATGCACAACCCAATTAGCCACTTACACAACCTCATGCTGGGCCGTTACCGAATAACGCGCCTCTTACGCAACTCCAATAGATCAACTGAATTCCCTTTTTGTCTCTTTCCAAAATTCCACAACTTAGGTGGATCAAAACATTCTCTTTATCCAGTTTTCAAAATCACTGTCACCTATCTCTTTTTAAAACCAATCTGTCACAGTACACTATTCAAATACTCTTTTCATTTAAATCACGTTTAGAGATAGGTGTTTTCAGAAGTTACTTTTCCTTAAAACATAATTTTAAACAACATTTCAAATACGGGGGATATGTAACTTAAAACATTTATGTTCCATTACGAGATTAAAACATTAGTTATTCACATATACTGAACCATAAAAAGAATGGTCAGGGGTACTTGCCTTGTAGGGCTTTTCCACTACTACCGATCGACCTTGGACTAACTTGAACACTCGGCTTTATCGCCTTACTATCAGACTATCCTGGATCCGACTTCAACGATCAGGTCCTTCGCTTAGGAACCTTGCTGCACTTGTTGACTGATCACTAGGTTATCTTTAGTTCGATTTCAATTCTTGAGTCCTTCAACTAGAACCTACAGAGCCGAAATACCCTATGTTAGACGTCTAAGTATGCTTGACATATCCTCGACACCAATTCTATCCAACGATATTCAAACCCGACCCGTAATTATATACATTATTACATTACATTATCACATCCAATAGTTAGGGTTCACATACCCAAAACGTGGTTTGACATTTACTTTTGTAAAATACATATAAGCATCATTTCAGTAAATCAGGGTCATCGAATATTTTGCAAAATATTTCATCACAACACGTAATTATGATTCATACAATATTTATAATGAGGTAGTTGTGTTAAGACCAAATGAGGTCTGTTGAGTTGCTGCATTGAATTAGTGGTCAGGATTGTGTAAGGGAATTTGAGTTGTATTAGTTGAGCAACCTAAGTCATACTTAAACCTGGCAAAGATCTTGGTAAAGGGGTCGTAGTTATATTCTATTAGTGAATTATTTATCTTATGGTTGTTGTTGATGACGTCAACTCCTGACCCTGGGTTTGAGTCCGTCACAGAGAGTGTGTGGGTTCAGTGTCCCTCCCTCTTTTGTTTTGTGTCCCTGGTTGGGGACTATTTTCAATAGATGCACCCTTTTGGGAGGATGCAATTAGGGATGAGTTTGAATCATTTTCAACCACAGTCTTTTGAGAAACTGTGGCTTGGCTAGCTGGGGTATCACTCACCTCTCCTACCTTATCCTGGGGGGTTTCTTGATGTTCATCCCTCCTCTCACCACTCACACCCTGTTCACTCCCCTCAGGGTTTTTGGTAGTTGTTACAACTGTTGTCTTTTGAGAAACAACAGAGGTGGCTTTCTTTGACTTTGGTCTTGAAACTTTAGGTTTGGTGGCCTTGGTAGGAATCTGTTGGGACAAAGACACAGATTCCATGGCCACACTTGAAGGCAAATAAATAATGGGGTTGGAAGTAGTAGGAGTTGAAGAAGTATTTACCTCACTTACCTGAGGTGCATTCATTATTGGCAAATATACCAATGGCACCTGATTGTTGAGATTAATTCTCAAAAGGTCTGCAAGGACCCTTTTCTCTTGTGCCCAGCATTTGAGTTTATTACTCTCATTGGTTATGACCAAACCTTCAGCAACATGGTTAGCCAATAACATAAAGAATCTAGCATAGTAGATGTTATGAGGTATATTAGCTTTGGTACCTAACCTGGTACCTAATTCTAGCATAGCATAGTTGCTAAAATTAAAATACCTATCAGAAACTAGCATATAGAGCATATTAACAAGAGATGAAGTTATTGCATCAAAATTACTAATTTTCCCAGAGAAAACCTTGATAAAGGCATCTCCAAGAAAACTCCATTCTTTCCCAAGGCCTTTTCTTCTAATACTCCCTAAACTAGCAGAATCAAAAGAATAGCCTATGGTATTTAACATGCTAGATACATCATTATTAGTGTGTGGTGTCATGGCATTGTTCTCAGGTAGTTTGAAACAGGACTGTATATCATCACAGTTAATACAGTAATCTTTACCTTTGAGAGAGAAAGTGATGGTCATATCAGTGGGGTTGAACTCTACAGTTGTCCAAATCTCCTCAATTACCTCACTATAAATAGTTGGGGCTTCCAGCATTGCATAGCTTAGTTTGCAGTTTTTGATGAAGTCCATCATCTTGTGATAATCTGAGTGGGCTTCATTCTTTTCCACCAAAGCTACGAAATTGTTTTTCTCATAGACAAATCCAGACTGGGACATTATCTTTACTACTGGTGCCATTGTTTTAGGTAGAGGTTGTAGAGAAAAGTTGAGAGTTTTGGGAGAGAAAGAGAGTAAAAGCTTTTGAAAAATTGCAAGAAAGCGTAAAGTGAAAATAAGAATTCAAGGGGCTTTAATACTTTCTCAAATTAAAACGTAAGGAGAATGATTAAACAATATTTTTAAGTGAATTATAGCCATTTGAGAATAAAGAAAACTGTATGAATTCTAAAACCTGCCTTTAATACAAATACATACATCTGTGTATATATGTATGTATCAACGGTTAAGTAAAAGAATCAACGGTTGTGACTCACTTAAAACAACTGATCTGACACTTCAACGGATGAGGTAAATAGTTATCCGTTGAAGATTAACATAGTTTTATCCGTTGAGGGATAAAATTACCAGAAATGTATTTGTCTTTCAACGGATAATGAACATCCGTTGATAGAACAATTTTGGCTTTCAATGGATAGGGAATATCCATTGATAGAATAATCATTACTTAAAGCCAACTTTGTACTTGCAACAAATTCATTTCAGGCTTCAAAACAGATTATAATAGGGACATGAATTTATGAATAATTAAGCATACCTAGCTCACTTACTAATCTTGTGAATGTTGATTCATCAAGTGGCTTGGTAAATATGTCTGCAATCTGCTTTTCACTTGGAACAAAATGGAGTTCCACTGTACCATTCATCTCATGTTCCCTTATGAAGTGGTACTTGATGTCAATGTGCTTGGTTCTTGAGTGCTGTACATGATTTTCAGTAATGGCAATGACACTTGTGTTGTCACAGAATATTAGAATTTTGTCAATATTTAGCCCATAGTCAAATAGTTAATTCCTCATCCACAGTATATGTGCACAACAACTACCAGCAGCAATGTACTCAGCTTCAGCCGTTGATGTAGAAACAGAATTTTGCTTCTTGTTGAACCATGACACAAGCTTATTCCCTAGAAATTGACAGGTGCCAGTTGTACTTTTCCTGTCTATTTTGCAACCTGCATAATCTGCATCTGAGTACCCAATTAGATCAAAGCCAGATTCTCTAGGGTACCAAATTCCTAGATTTGGAGTCCCTTTGAGATATCTGAAAATTCTTTTAATAGACACTAAGTGAGATTCTTTAGGGTCAGCTTGAAATCTAGCATAGAGACATGTAGAAAACACTATATCAAGTCTACTAGCAGTTAAATATAGAAGTGAGCCAACCATGCCTTTATAACTTGTAATGTCCACAGACTTTTCAGCCTTGTTTAATTCAAGCTTGGTGGCAGTGGCCATGGGAGTTTTTGCAGATGAACAGTCCATTAAGTCAAACTTCTTTAAAAGATCATAAATATATTTAGTTTGACTAATGAAGATTCCACCACTAACTTGTTTAACTTGTAAACCAAGAAAATAAGTTAGCTCTCCCATCATGCTCATTTCAAATTTACTTTGCATTAACTTAGCAAACTTTTTACAAAACTTATCATCTGTAGAACCAAATATAATATCATCTACATAGATTTGAACAAGTATTGTAGAGCCATTAACATTTCTAAAGAAAAGAGTTTTGTCAACGGTACCTGTTACGACCGACATTTTATGTAATATTATTTGTGGAATGGGTATAATATTAAAGTCAAATAAAAATATATTCAATGATTGTACGCTAGTGTGAGTGAAAATATCTGCATTATAAATTTGCTTTGTGTAGTATATGATTTTTCAAAGCAAGAGTTTATTTAATTTCTTTATTTTTGATTTATAAGGAATATTCTAAGCTTTGGAAAAAATTTCTTTTAAAAGGTATTTTGTTCACAAATTTTAAAAATGATTTTATAAAGTCTCTAAGAATCCAAGTTATTTTATGGTATAAATTTTATAATTTTTGAACTTGTATTTTATTTTATAAAAATAAATCTTTATAAATTTTATTTGTTATAATTAGCAAATTACATGGCTACCCTTGCATGCAAATACTCTTCCAATTCAACTAAGGGGCAAGGAAGACATTTCCAACCCCACTCACTTTCATTCTACTAACCAAATTACCACTTTACCCTTGCATGCAAATCTACCTAACTATATTGGAAGGTTACTCTTGTAAAATCTCAAATCCACTCACTTTTGGCCAAATAAAAACCAAACTAATATGATTATTACTCCACATTCACCCCACCATTTCTACACTCCTCCTTTCCTCCCCCTCCTCTCGGCTCTCCCTTCTCCTCTCGACTTTTTGGCCGAAGCCATACCCCCCTCCCTTTTCTTCATTCTTCATTCAAGCTCCCACTTTGCAATCAAGTAAATGTTACTTCCTATATCTTGATCATACATAATTCAAAGAGTGATGAGTGAAAAGTTTAAGTTTAAAGGTTGCATGTAAAGGTTTTAGTGAAACTCAAAATACAACCTTGATTCTTGTGAGTTTATGGTTGTTTTTGAGAGGACTACAAGGAATGGAGAAGTGCCAAATCTTGAGAGGGAAACTCTTGATGATTAAATGGCCATTCCCATCCATTTCATTCGGCCATGACCATATGGGAGCCGAATGAATGGTCCTTAAGACTATTATTGTTGCTTAAATCAATTTTTGCATGTTTATGTGATAATGACTTGAATTTTGTGGTAAAAATTTGATAAAACTCTTTGCATGCTAAGTGATCATCTATGTATATCTTATGCTAGACTTGCATGTCAATTTTATGATAGAACATATGTAGAACATGTGTTATTTTGGATTGAAAAACCCGAAGGCATGCATGCATGTGGAATTCTCTTAGAATGTTGTAAGATTTTGATCATTTGGAAAGATTTTTTTAGTGAGACTTAATTTCAGTAGAAATAATGTGTTAATATTGATTTATGCTTCTTGTTGCATGGTAATAATTCATGGTTATCTTTTATAAAAATATATATCTTGTTGTTTCAAAAGCATGAAGATTTGTGATTTGTGAAGTGTAGTCTCTTTCATTTTGCCATAATTGTACCTTAGGTAAGGATGATCTCACCAAGGTTATTTTGAGAATAAGGGAGTTAGTTCAGTAGAATACCATGTATAAGTCTTAGTTTAAGTATTGAGTCGTTGTTAGTTGAGTTTGTCAAGTCAAAACCTTGGAAAAAGAGAGTTATAGTTTCTGCAGAAAAATCAGTATAGCACCCTGAGGTTTAGAGTGAGTTTTGACCATGTCATTGGTGTGCACTTTGAGGCCCAAGCTACCAGAACTTAGTATTGGGAGTATATAAAAGGTTTTAGGAGTTGGTTGGAGGTTTGCATGTCATTTGGTTAGGTGCACAAGTAGAATAACAAAATCTGTCCAGCAGGGGACAGTTTTGTTGCAACTTAGAAATAGGGAGATTTGACCATGTCATGGGTAGGCCCTCATTAGGCCCAATTGGGCCTTAGTTAGAGGGAGTGTCAGAGAAGTTTTTAAAACCATAGTTCATAGGATATGAGTTAGAACCATGTGTCACAAGTTAATTCAAGTCAGCGCATTTTCTGCCCAGAAAAATAGGGGAACCTTGGACTTTTAGCTTAGGCCCAAGAAGGCCCAAGCCAGGCCCTTGAGCCACATCAAGTTTGTGAGATGCCCTTAGGTCAGGAGAGTCTTGTGTAAAAGTTTTGAAGTAAAACTTGTAGTTTAAGAGTGTCTAATGTACTCAAGAAACCATAGTTGTCATTCTGAAATTTGCACCAGTGAGCACTTTCACTTATCACATAGTTTTAGAACACTTAGAAGTGAGTATTAGGTCGACCACCATAGTTGTAAGATAGTATAAGGTCAGTAGAGCAAAAGGAACAAGTGAGGGCCAATAGGTTTTGGATAATTTAGGAAAGGCACATCGAGTTAGGAAGCCAAAATTTGAAGATCTTGTCTAGTTTAGCGACCAAGTGACTTAAGTTTTGAGTCGAGATCATCCAAGCCTAGTGTTGCATTATGGTGTTATTTGGTATTAATATACGATAGGTGATTATGTGGCTACGTGTGTACATTTGAAATATAAAGGTGGATATAAATTAAGAGCATATAGGACTAAGTGCCATCCGTGTTTAATTTCGGGTTATAAATAGGTTGAGATGGTAAGAATATATTATAATGAGGATTATTATTACTTATGTAGGATCTCGAGACGAGGGAAAACTTGCCATAAAAGTCGAGTGAAGCTCCAGTTGCTCCTACCAGTCAGACCAGACCAGCCTATCTCAAGGCAAGTGATTCAACTTGACCTTCATGTTTACTATCAACAGTTCATATTTATCGATGCAATTATCCTGAGTCATTTTGATATGTTTAAATCAAGTGTATCTCTCACTTATCTTTGAATTACATAGAGATGTCATGAACCCTCAAGTATGTATTGCAAGTAGTTCAAAAGTCTTTTCATGATAGTTAAATGCCATGATAAAATAAAGAGTTGTTATAATACTTGATTGATCCTCTTGATTAACATGATGATGATTCATAAGTATTGATATCTCATCCTGATGCTTGAACCCCTATAGAACCTTACCTTGAACTTTGATAGTCAGAAACTTACCAACATGATTCCTCATTGATTGATACCCTCTTTCCTATCCTAAAGCTTGACAATTCTGATATATACATTCATCCTGAGCTAGAGATCATTACCTTAACACCCATAGTATTCGTGAAGCTTATCTTCTTAATGATTCAACACCTGTACCTTGACGAGAAACCATTGCTTTAATCCCAGTTTGGCATTACCCCTTCATATTATCCATTAGTCTCACCATATTTTCCTGTCCAAGTTCTGACATATGAAAACCTTTTGGTTACCCTAATAGAGTAAAGTTTTGTGAATCATGGCCCTGAGATTTAGTACCATATTTCCCGTGTTTCGAGTTGATCTATATTCCCTTAATAAAAATGTGTACTGTTAAAAGAGATTTTGTTACAATTCAGCACCAGCTTTTGAAATAAATAAAATATGGGTTTTCAGTCCCAAAGGGGGATAAATGTTTTCTTGAATAGTGGATCTGGACTGAGACGCGAGTCTTTTCCACACTTATATTAGGCTTAAAAGTTGCCTAGGGATTCCCGTTAATATTTTAGAACCCATCGAGGTTCGGGATTACTTCACGGCTGATCACCGGCTGTAATCCATAGCGTCATAAAATGATTTTGATTAAGATATGATTTTTAAAATTGTTTTGATACAAGCAAAATGATGCCATCTCACATAGTTTTATCTCTCGTTATCATTAGTTATGTCTCTCCATTGGCATTCTTAAAAGTATATCTCGATTTATGTTTTGTGTTGTGTTGTTAGCACTTGTTGAGCATTTGGCTCACTTCTTGCTTTATCCTGATATTACAGCTAGCAGCTATGGTTAGATTCAAGCAGACTGCCCATAAGACCTGTGATGCTGATGCTTATGTTCGAGCTCAGGTAGAATAAGTATAATAGTTGTGTGAGGACTCGGTATTTGTAATCAGATGTAATAGTTGGTAGTGTTGGGCTGTTCCAAACCCTAAACTGTAAGATCTTGGATTTGGTTGTGAATTCTTCATTAAAATGATGTAATAGCTATATTTATTTTGCTGTTAAAGTTGGGGGTGTGACAGGTTTTGGTATCAGAGCTACGGTTTAGAGTCCCTGGACAGCCCAAATAGGTTATCGGATTTGTGTGTAGGTTATAGATATTATGCGAGAGAGTAGGTTAAGTAAATTATTATTAATACTCCTCTTATTGGTTATCAGCAAAGGGCGCATTCCTCGTCATCCTCTGGGTCGGACGACACTATTTCTTTCACAGTGTATGCTGAGTTGAGGCGCGAGTTCGACATGCTTCAGGGCAAGTACGACCGACTGATAGACCGACTAAAGAACGTGTATCCGGACAGCCGAAACTACGAAGGGAAGCCCAAGGAGCAGATGACTGCGAGACTTGAGACCTTGGTTCAGTACGTCAACACTAAGCTTGAGGAGATGCCAGCGCACCGGGACCGTACCATCCAGTATGTCATTCAGATGGTGGCAGATGAGCTCCAGAGCATTGTGAAGACACTTCGAGAGGAAAAGACTATCAAGCCCCGTTCAGATGGAGTGGAGCCTTAGTTCTTTCCATTTACCTTTCATGTTGTTGTACTATCAGACTCTATGGAATCCCCAGTGGTTTCCGTTTTTCCTTTAAATAAGCCTGTTATTCTTAGAATCAGACTATGTCCCAATCCTATGTACTGTGACCTTTAAAATTTCAATAATTATGTGTTATTATTCCATTTGCTCTCAACTGTTATTCTATGTTTTTATCATCATATCTGCTTAATTTGGAAACTTGACCCCATATTTAAATGAGAATGCTATGCGATACCCTCGAATCATTTTATCATTCATATCTGTTTTGACACAACTCTTATTTCAGGATCATGCCTCCCAAAAAGAGGAACCCAACAATCACTTCCACCACAGACCCAAATATTCTTCGACTACTGGAAACCTTGCAACAGCAAACCAATGCTATAGCTCAACAACAACTAACTCTCCAACAACGAATTGAAAACCAAGATAACCGTGAGCCACACCAACCACCTGAACCATCAGTACCAACTAGACAAATTGTCACCTTCAAGGCTTTTCAGAATGTGAATCCACCTGCATTTCATGATACCACTGATCTAGTGATAGCTAACACATGGATCAAGGAGACGGAAAGGGCTTTTGAGTTGGTACAGTTAGGAGACGATCAGAAGACGCCATATGCTACTTACTTCTTGAAGGGAGAAGTCATCTATTGGTGGGAATCAGTAAAGGCTATGGAAGTCACTCAGCAGGTTTCTTGGGAGAGATTTAAGAAGTTATTTCTGGACAAGTATTACCCTAAGTACATGCAGAATCAGATGGAGCTAAAATTTCTTGAGTTGAAGTAAGGGAACATGACTGTATTGGAGTATGAGAAGAAGTTCACTGAGTTGTCAAGGTTTGTGACAAAGTATACCAGCACTGAGGAGGAAAAAGCAAAGAAATTTCAGCAAGGATTGGAGCCTTGGATCAGAGATAGGGTGGCTATGTTTGAGCTTGAAACTTATGCGGGAGTAGTACAGAAAGCTGCTCTGATTGAGAATAATGGGATGTAGTCAAGGAAAGAGAGGGATAACAAGAAGAGGAAGGTTCCATTTTATGGAGAAAAGTCTGAAGCTGGAAGTTCGCAAGATCGGAATATAAAGAGGATTGGTTTCCAGAAGGGCGGAAATTTTCAAAAGAAGGGAAATTTGGGCAAAAGGCAAGAATCAAAAGGGAACAACCAGGCAAGCCAAGGGCAAATTGGAGAAAACAGGTTCCAGAGACCGGAATGCAAGCACTGTGGAAGAAGGCACCCCGGAGTATGCAATAAGCTGAGCATGACCTGTTATAGGTGCAATCAGAAGGGACATTTGGCGAATGAGTGCAAAATGCTGAAGCCAGGAGTTACGTGCTACAAGTGTGGGAAGACTGGACACATGGCTAGGGAGTGTAAGGCAACCGGACCAGTCAAAGCTCTGATGAACGTGGCAAGTACCAGTGCAAGCGTGCCAACTGAGGTATTGGCATTACCTCCACCACCCGCACCAACCCCGCAAACAACAGCAAGGACATTTGATTTGAAAATGAAGGATGCTGTACAGAATTCGGAAGTGATAGCAGGTACACTTTTACTCAATAATGTCAAAGCTAAAGTATTGATTGATTCGGGAGCAACAAGATCTTTCATATCGGAATCTTTTGTTGATAAGCTCTAATGTGATAAAATGGTTATGAGTGAGGTAGTAAATGTGGTAATTGCGAACCAAGAGAAGATTCCTGTGAATCAATTTTGTACAAAGTGTGAGATTGATATTTCGGGGTATAAGTTCTCAGCCGACTTGATACTCTTCAAGTTGGGAGAGTTTGATATAATTTTAGGAATGGATTGGTTAGGAGAGAATAGCGCTCAGATAAATTGTAAGACCAAGAGAGTGTATTTAAAGACGAAGAGTGGAGAGAAGGTAGTATTTAAGGGGCAGAGGCAAGAGCAACTATTTCTTACAGTTGTTCAGGCTAAGAAGTTACTTAAAAAAGGTTGTGAGTCGTTCCTAGCATATGTAGTGGATTCAGAGAGAGGCAACCTCCGAATGGAAGATATTCCTGTAGTTAACGAGTTCCCCGATGTGTTTCTCGACGAACTACCAGGCTTACCACCAGATCGACCAATTGAGTTCGAGATCAACCTTGCTCCAGCCACGGAACCAGTTTCAAAGGCCCCATATAGGATGGCGCCAGCAGAAATGAAAGAGTTGGCGAGCCAGCTACAAGAATTATTGGATAAAGGAGTGATACGACCAAGTACGTCGCCATGGGGAGCACCTGTTCTGTTTGTAAGGAAGAAAGATGGGAGTATGCGTCTATGCATAGATTACCGTGAGTTGAATAAGGTGACGATCAAGAACCGCTACCCGCTACCAAGGATAGATGACCTTTTTGATCAGTTGAAGGGAGCAAAATGCTTTTCGAAGATTGATTTGAGATTGGGATACCATCAATTAAAGATCAAAGAAGAAGATATTCCTAAAACCGCATTCAGGACCAGATATGGGCATTATGAATTCCTAGTAATGCCGTTTGGATTGACCAACGCTCCGGCCGCATTTATGGATCTGATGAATCGGGTATTTAAGAAGTATTTGGACAAATTTGTCGTGGTATTCATTGATGACATCCTTATTTATTCTAAGTCGGAAGAAGAACATAAGCAGCACCTCTGGATAGCATTGGAGATACTCCGACAAGAGAAGTTGTATGCCAAGTTTACCAAATGTGAGTTTTGGTTAAAGGAAGTTCAATTTTTGGGGCATGTTATTGGAAATGAGGGAGTTAAAGTGGATCCGGCAAAGATTGAGGCAGTTATGAGTTGGGAGAGGCCAAAGACTCCTACAGAAGTGCAAAGTTTTTTAGGATTGGCCGGATACTATAGAAGATTCGTCAAGGATTTCTCGAAGATCGCCACGCCATTGACCAAGTTAACTAGAAAGAATCAAAAGTTTGAATGGAGTGCAGAATGTGAAGATATCTTTCAAGAGTTAAAGCAGAAGTTGGTAACAGCTCCGGTGTTGGTACTTCCAGATGATCAAGGGAATTTTGAAATATTCAGCGACGCTTCACATAAGGGTTTGGGTTGTGTGTTGATGTAACACAGTAAAGTGATCGCATATGCGTCAAGACAGTTGAAGCCGCATGAGTTAAAGTACCCGACCCATGACTTGGAACTAGCCGCCATAGTGTTCGCACTCAAGATCTGGAGACATTACCTCTATGGAGAGAAGTGTGAAATCTACACGGATCACAAGAGTTTAAAGTACATTTTTACTCAAAAAGAGCTCAATATGAGGAAGAGGAGATGGCTGGAATTGATCAAGGACTATGACTGTTCGATAAATTACCATCCTGGAAAGGCGAACGTAGTGGCCGATGCTCTGAGTAGGAAGGAGAGATTGAATATGATGATAACATCAAAAGAGTTATCTGAAGAAATCAAAAGATTGGAATTGGAACTTTGTGCTTATGGAAAAGTCGAGGAAGTTTGTTGTGCAATGACCTTTCAGCCAACACTAGTGGAAAAGATAAAGAAGTGTCAAGAGGAAGTAATGGAAAAAGAGAAGAATCAGTTATCTGGAGAGGAGATTAATACTCAAAGGGATGAGCAAGGGATACTAAGGTTTTCATCCAGGATATGGATTCCCCATGTACCTGAATTAAAGAATGAGATCCTCCATGAAGCCCATAATTCGAAATTTTCAATCCACCCGGGAAGCACCAAGATGTATCGAGACTTAAAGAAGAACTTTTGGTGGCCAAATATGAAGCGAGACGTGGCAGAATGGGTTGCGAAGTGCTATACTTGTCAGAAAGTAAAGGCAGAACATCAACGACCAAGCAAATTAATTCAGCCCCTGAAGTTTCCAGAATGGAAATGGGAAAATATCGCTATGGACTTTATAGTGGGACTACCGCGAACGAAATCCGGGCATGACGCAATATGGGTTATAATTGATCGTCTTACGAAATCGGCGCATTTCCTTCCAATAAATGAAAAGTCGTCACTGGACAAGTTGGTTCATCTGTATGTGCGCAAAATCATACTAAGGCATGGAGTACCCGTATCAATAGTTTCAGACAGAGATCCCCGATTTAACTCGAGATTCTGGAAGCAATTTCAGGAATGTCTTGGCACAAAGTTGAATATGAGCACGGCGTACCATCCGCAGACTGATGGCCAGAGTGAAAGGACAATTCAAACGATTGAAGACATGTTACGCAGTTGTGCAATCGATTTTGCAGGAAGTTGGGACGACCATTTACCGTTGATTGAATTCTCTTACAATAACAGCTATCATTCCAGTATCGGCATGCCACCATACGAAGCTTTGTACGGGCGAAAATGTAGATCACCAACAAGTTGGGATGAAGTGGGAGAAGGAAGAATTCTCGGCTCGGAATTGGTACAACAAGTTGCATGACTCGGTCAAGTTAATTTAGAAAAGGTTGCTTGTTGCTCAAGATAGACAGAGGAAGTATGCGGATCCAGCGTGTAAGGACATTCAATTCCAAATTGGCGAAGCTGTGTTGCTGAAGGTGTCACCTAAAAAAGGGTTGATGAGATTTGGCAAGAAAGGGAAGTTAGCACCTAGATACATAGGTCTTTTTGAGATTTTGAGTCAAGTGGGAAAGGTGGCCTATGAGTTGGCCTTACCACCTCAGTATCAGCATGTGCATAATGTATTCCATGTGTCGTTGCTTAAGAAGTACAATCCTGACGCTAGCCATGTGATAGAATATGAACCTGTAGAAATTCAGGCAGACCTGTCATTTGTGGAGCAACCGGTTAAAATACTCGACTGTCAAGTAAAGAGTCTTAGAAATAAGTCAGTAAAGTTAGTAAAAGTACTTTGGAGGAACCCTAAGGTCGAAGAGTCGACTTGGGAGTTAGAGTCTGATATGCGTTCCTGGCATCCTCATCTTTTCTCTTAGATTCTGGGGACAGAATCCCTTAAGGGGGAGAGGATGTTACGACCGGAATTTTATGTAATATTATTTGTGGATTGGGTATAATATTAAAGTCAAATGAAAATATATTCAATGATTGTACGCTAGTGTGAGTGAAAATTTCTGCATTATAAATTTGCTTTGTGTAGTATATGATTTTTCAAAGAAAGAGTTTATTTAATTTCTTTATTTTTGATTTATAAGGAATATTCTAAGCTTTAGAAAAATTTTCTTTTAAAAGGTATTTTGTTCACAAATTTTGAAAATGATTTTATAAAGTCTCTAAGAATCCAAGTTATTTTATGGTATAAATTTTATAATTTTTGAACTTGTATTTTATTTTATAAAAATAAATCTTTATAAATTTTATTTGTTATAATTAGCAAATTACATGGCTACCCTTGCATGCAAATACTCTTCCAATTCAACCAAGGGGCAAGGAAGACATTTCCAACCCCACTCACTTTCATTCTACTAACCAAATTACCACTTTACCCTAGCATGCAAATCTACCTAACTATATTGGAAGGTTACTCTTGTAAAATATCAAATCCACTCACTTTTGGCCAAATAAAAACCAAACTAACATGATTATTACTCCACATTCATCCCACCATTTCTACACTCCTCCTTTCCTCCCCCTCCTCTCGGCTCTCCCCTCTCCTCTCGGCTTTTTGGCCGAAGCCATACCCCCCTCCCTTTTCTTCATTCTTCATTCAAGCTCCCACTTTGCAATCAAGTAAATGTTACTTCCTATATCCTGATCTACATAATTCAAAGAGTGATGAGTGAAAAGTTTAAGTTTAAAGGTTGCATATAAAGGTTTTAGTGAAACTCAAAATACAACATTGATTCTTGTGAGTTTAGGGTTGTTTTTGAGAGGACTACAAGGAATGGAGAAGTTCCAAATCTTGAGAGGAAAACTCTTGATGATTAAATGGCCATTCCCATCCATTTCATTCGGCCATGACCATATGGGAGCCGAATGAATGGTCCTTAAGACTATTATTGTTGCTTAAATCAATTTTTGCATGTTTATGTGATAATGACTTGAATTTTGTACTGAAAATTTGATAAAACTCTTTGCATGCTAAGTGATCATCTAGGTATATCTTATGCTAGGCTTGCATGTCAATTTTATGATAGAACATATGTAGAACATGTGTTGTTTTGGATTAAAAAAACCCGAAGGCATGCATGCATGTGAATTTTCTTAGAATGTTGTAAGATTTTGATCATTTGGAAAGATTTTGTTAGTGAGCCTTAATTTCAGTAGGAATAATGTGTTAATATTGATTTATGCTTCTTGTTGCATGGTAATAATTAGTGGTTATCTTTTATAAAAATATATATCTTGTTGTTTCAAAAGCATGAAGATTTGTGATTTGTGAAGTGTAGTCTCTTTCGTTTTGCCATAATTGTACCTTAGGTAAGGATGATCTCACCAAGGTTATTTTGAGAATAAGGGAGTTAGTTCAGTAGAATACCATGTATAAGTATTGAGTCGTTGTTAGTTGAGTTTGTCAAGTCAAAACCTTGGAAAAAGAGAGTTATAGTTTCTGCAGAAAAATCAGTATAGCACCCTGAGGTTTAGAGTGAGTTTTGACCATGTCATTGGTGTCCGCTTTGAGGCCCAAGCTACCAGAAGTTAGTATTGGGAGTATATAAAAGGTTTTAGGAGTTGGTTGGAGGTTTGCATGTCATTTGGTTAGGTGCACAAGTAGAATAACAAAATCTGTCCAGCAGGGGACAGTTTTGTTGCAACTTAGAAATAGGGAGATTTGACCATATCATGGGTAGGCCCTCATTAGGCCCAATTGGGCCTTAGTTAGAGGGAGTGTCAGAGAAGTTTTTCCAACCATAGTTCATAGGATATGAGTTAGAACCATGTGTCACAATTTAATTCAAGTCAGGGCATTTTCTGCCCAGAAAAATAGGGGAACCTTGGACTTTTAGCTTAGGCCCAAGAAGGCCCAAGCCAGGCCCTTGAGCCACATCAAGTTTGTGAGATGCCCTTAGGTCAGGTGAGTCTTGTGTAAAAGTTTTGAAGGAAATCTTGTAGTTTAAGAGTGTCTAATGTACTCAAGAAACCATAGTTGTCATTCTGAAATTTGCACCAGTGAGCACTTTCACTTATCACATAGTTTTCGAACACTTAGAAGTGAGTATTAGGTCGACCACCATAGTTGTAAGATAGTAGAAGGTCAGTAGAGCGAAAGCCACAAGTGAGGGTCAATAGTTTTTGGATAATTTAGGAAAGACACATCGAGTTAGGAAGCCAAAATTTGAAGATCTTGTCTAGTTTAGCGACCAAGTGACTTAAGTTGTGAGTCGAGATCATCCAAGCCTAGTGTTGCATTATGGTGTTATTTGGTATTAATATACGATATGTGATTATGTGGCTACGTGTGTACATTTAAAATATAAAGGTGGATATAAATTAAGTGCATATAGGACTAAGTGTCATCCGTGTTTAATTTCGGGTTGTAAATAGGTTGAGATGGTAAGAATATATTATAATGAGGATTATTATTACTTATGTAGGATCTCGAGACGAGGGAAAACTTGCCATAAAAGTCGAGTGAAGCTCCAGTTGCTCCTACCAGTCAGACCAGACCAGCCTATCTCAAGGCAAGTGATTCAACTTGACCTTCATGTTTACTATAAACAGTTCATATTTATCGATGCAATTATCCTGAGTCATTTTGATATGTTTAAATCAAGCGTATCTCTCGCTTATCTTTGAATTACATAGAGATGCCATGAACCCTCAAGTATGTATTGCAAGTAGTTCAAAAGTCTTTTCATGACAGTTAAATGCCATGATAAAATAAAGAGTTGTTATAATACTTGATTGATCCTCTTGATTAACATGATGATGATTCATAAGTATTGATATCTCATCCTCATGCTTGAACCCCTGTAGAACCTTACCTTGAACTTTGATAGTCAAAAACTTACCAACATGATTCCTCATTGATTGATACCCTCTTTCCTATCCTAAAGCTTGACAATTCTGATATATACATTCATCATGAGCTAGAGATCATTACCTTAACACCCATAGTATTCGTGAAGCTTATCTTCTTAATGATTCAACACCTGTACCTTGACGAGAAACCATTGCTTTAAGCCCAGTTTGGCATTACCCCTTCATATTATCCATTAGTCTCACCATATTTTCCTGTCCAAGTTCTGACATATGAAAACCTTTTGGTTACCCTAATAGAGTAAAGTTTTGTGAATCATGACCCTGAGATTTAGTACCATATTTCCCGTATTTCGAGTTGATCTATATTCCCTTAATAAAAATGTGTACTGTTAAAAGAGATTTTGTTACAATTCGGCATCAGCTTTTGAAATAAATAAAATATGGGTTTTCAGTCCCAAAGGGGGATAAATGTTTTCTTGAATAGTGGATCTGGACTGAGACGCGAGTCCTTTCCACACTTATATTAGGCTTAAAAGTTGCCTAGGGATTCCCGTTAATGTTTTAGAACCCAGCGAGGTTCGGGATTACTTCGCGGCTGATCACCGGCTGTAATCCGTAGCGTCATAAAATGATTTTGATTAAGACATGATTTTTAAAATTGTTTTGATACAAGCAAAATGATGCCATCTCACATAGTTTTATCTCTCATTATTATTAGTTATGTCTCTCCATTGGCATTCTTAAAAGTATATCTCGATTTATGTTTTGTGTTGTGTTGTTAGCACTTGTTGAGCATTTGGCTCACTTCTTGCTTTACCCTGATATTACAGCTAGCAGCTATGGTTAGATTCAAGCAGACTGCCCGTAAGACCTGTGATGCTGATGCTTATGTTCGAGCTCAGGTAGAATAAGTATAATAGTTGTGTGAGGACTCGATATTTGTAATCAGTTGTAATAGTTGGTAGTGTTGGGCTGTTCCAAACCCTAAATTGTAAGATCTTGGATTTGGTTGTGTATTCTTTATTAAAATGATGTAATAGCTATATTTATTTTGTTGTTAAAGTTGGGGGTGTGACAGTACCTCTTGTGAAGTAATTATCTAGAAGAAATTTTGACAAAGTCTCATACCAGGCTCTAGGTGCTTGCTTTAGTCCATAGAGTGCTTTCAACAGATAATATACATAGTCTAGAAAATTTGGATCTTCAAATCCTGGAGGTTGGCTTACATAAACTTCTTCCTCCAATTCTCTATTCAGAAATGCACTCTTGACATCCATTTGATAGACTTTGAAATTGGCATGGGCTGTATAGGCTAGAAAGATTCTGATGGCTTCAAGTCTTGCAACTGGAGCAAATGTCTCATCAAAATCTATTCCCTCTTGTTGAGAATAGCCCTTGGCAACCAATCTAGCTTTATTCCTTATTACAATGCCATTTTCATCCATTTTGTTTCTGAATACCCATTTTTTGTCAATAGAGCTCTTGTTTTTGGCTTGGGTACCAGCTTCCATACCTTGTTCCTCTCAAATTGGTTTAGCTCCTCTTGCATTGCTAAAATCCAATCTGGATCCAATAGAGCTTCTTCCACTCTCTTAGGTTCCTCCTATGATAGAAAACTACTGTATAGACATTCATCTTGTGTAGACTTTCTAGTCTGCACCTTAGATGTTGCATCACCAATGATCAATTCAAAAGGATGATTCTTGGTCCATATCCTTTGAGGTGGTAGATTAGCTCTAGATGAGGTTGCCTCAGTATTGTCATGATGTTAGATAGAGTGTTGATTGGTTGATACTCCCCCTGAGTTACTGATCCTTTGAAAGGAACTGGGAGTTCTATTAATTGATGAAGTGAATTGATTATTCGTTGATAGACTATGATCAACGGATGCTTCATTATGTACTTCAACGGATGATGTACTTTGTCTTTCAACGGATGCTGCATTATAACTTTCAACTGATGCAGCATTTTGTGCATTATCCAAAGGCATATTTTGAGTTCTTTTCGAGGTGCCTTCTCCATCATTCTCATTTTCACTATCATCACAATATATCTCAATATTGTCAAATATGAGTCCTTCATGATGTTCCTCATCTGTTAGTCTATCAATCTTTTTATCATCAAACACAACATGCACAGATTCCATAATAATGTTGGTTCTTAGATTGTAGACCCTATATGATTTTCCAGCAGAATAACCAACAAATATTCCTTCATCAGCCTTTGCATCAAACTTCCCTTTGTGATCAGGTTGATTCCTTAGAATGTAGCATTTGCAACCAAAGACATGAAGAAAGTTTAAGGTTGGTTTTCTTCTCTTGAACAATTGATAGGGAGTCATGCCTTTTGCCTGATTGATTAGAGAAATATTCTGAGTGTAACATGCACAGTTAATAGCCTCAGCCCAAAAGTATAGTGTGAGTTTTGACTCTTCAAGCATTGTTCTTGCAGCTTTAATTAGTGATCTGTTCTTCCTTTCCACCACACCATTCTGTTGTGGAGTCCTTGGAGCTGAGAACTCATGCATGATCCCATTTTCTTCACAGAACAACCTCATGGTAGAATTTCTGAACTCAGTTCCATTGTCACTCCTGATATTCCTTACTTTGAAATCTGGATGATTGTTGACTTGCTTGATATGATTGATAATGATTTCACTGGCTTCATCCTTTGATCCAAGAAAGTAGGTCCATGAAAACTTTGAGAAATCATCTACAATCACTAGGCAATATCTTTTCCTTGAAATTGACAATACATTGACTGGTCCAAAAAGATCCATGTGTTACAGTTGTAATAGTTCATCAATTGCTGATTCAAGCTTCTTACTGAATGATGCTCTCTTTTGCATCCTTTCTGACAAGCATCACACAGTCCATCCCTTGAGAATTCCACTAGAGGCATTCCTCTAACTAAGTCCTTTTTGACTAGATCATTCATTGTCTTGAAATTCAAATGGGACAGCTTCTTGTGCCATAGCCAACTTTCATCTGGACTTGCTTTGCTGAAAAGACAAGTAATTGATTCTGCATCTGTAGAGTTGAAGTCAGCCAAGTACACATTCCCTTTTCTAACTCCAGTTAGAACCACTTTATTGTCCTTCTTACTTGTGACAACACAGGCTTCAGAATTGAAGGAAACAGTATTCCCTCTGTCACATAGTTGATTGATGCTCAATAGATTGTGATTGAGACCATCAACTAATGCAACTTCATCAATGATGACATTTTCTTTTGAAATCAAGCCATATCCCATAGTGAACCCTTTGCTGTCATCTCCAAAGGTTATGCTAGGGCCAGCTCTCTCCTTGAACTCTGTGAGCAGGGTAAAATCTCCTGTCATGTGCCTTGAACAACCACTGTCCAAGTACCATAGATTCCTTCTTTTTCTCTGCACACAAGAAAATCAAATCAAGTTGATTTTGGTACCCAAGTTTCCTTGGGTCCAGCCTTGTTAGTCTTTTTCCTAGACTTCATACCTCCTGCATCTTTTGACTTAGGTAGCATTGGGTCAACCTTGGTCTCAGATGTAGTTGGTTGAAGTGTAGAGTTATTCACAGAATCATTTAGCACATTTGGTTGAATTTGATAAGGCATAGATTGTGCAAAAATATTATTCCACATAGGCATGTTGTATGGCATTTGAGGCATACTGAATGCAGCAAAGTAAGGATTATTAACATATGGCATGTTTGAAAAATGTGCATGAGGATTTTGTTGAGACATAACAGGCATAGCATGCAGAGGTGACATAGACATGTTAGGCATGGAAGGAGTTAAAGGCATGGGAGCATTCTTAACAGATTTGTAGTTAGCAGATAGATGATTAACACTTTTACAATGCACACAACTTTTTCTAGGAGCATACTTATCAGGTGTGTAATTGTTGTGTTTGTTAATCCCTACCTTCCCATTTCTATTAGATTTTCTTTTAGTTTCCTTTTTATCCTCAACCATCTTAAGCCTATTTTTCAACTGATCTAAAGTCATGTGTCCTATATTCACCTTACTGGCATCTTTGGATGTGCTAGCTTCTTCTTTGACAAAGTTCTTGGAAGTTGAACCAAACTTCTTATTTAGATTTTTCAAATTGTTCTTTTTAGAATCATTTGCATGTTTTAATTGATGAGCCTTCAACGGATGCTCCTTTTCTTCCTTCAACGGATAACTTTCATCATCCGTTGATTCCACATCCGTTGACAATCCATCAATTAATTCTACTTCCTTTTTGTTTTTCTTCCAGACATTCTCACAGAGTGATTCAATTCCCTGAACCTTGACAATCTGAGCACTAACATCCCTAGATGTTTTCCAGGCCTTGATTACATCTTGTTCACGTTCTAATTGTTTAGAAAGAATTTCTACTTTTTAACAGATTCTTCTAGTTCACTCTCAACAGATAAGCATTTGATTTTAATCTTCTCAAGTTCAATTACCTTACCCTCTAACACAGCATTCCTATCACTTAAAAAAAATTATTCTCTTATTTCTTGTGTTTTCTTTAGCTAGTAATTTAAGGGAAACACGCAAATGATATAATTCATTGGACATATCATATATAGCTTCATTGCATTCAATCTTAGAAAGTTGAGATAGGTTAGTAGTAATTACCTGGTTGCTTGATGAACTAGTTTCATTTTCATCAGAATTAGCCATCAGGGCTAGGTTGACATATTCCATATCATCATCTTCATTGGCTCCATCCGCTGCCCAGTCATCCTGAGTCAGAAAAGCTCTTTCCTTTTGTTTGAGCAAATCGAAATATTTCTTTTTGTAATCCACTTGCTCAAATTTCTTCTTATCAGAGGTTGGATTTCTGCACTCATTTGCAAAGTGTCCACTTATGCCACAGTTATAACATTTGAACTTAGATTTGTCCACCATGTTCTTGTTTGACTTAGTGAATTTAGCATTTTTCTTGAATTTCATCTTTGCAAACCTTCTGGACAAAAAAGCCAGATGTTCATCAACATCATCAGAGTCATCTTGACTGGAACTATCTTCAACCTCAGCTACTTGCTCCTTTCCCTTGCTTGATTCTGATTTGCTTGTGCCAATTTTGAGACTTGGCATTATCTTTTCTTCATTCCTGGCTTCAGTCTTCTCATTGTCAGCTACAAGTGCAACTAATCCACCTTTTCTCTTTCCCTTTTCTAACAGCTCATCTTGCTCCATCTCAAGTTCATAGGTCTTCAAAATTTCATATAATCTTTCAAGTGTGAAGTCCTTATAATCTTGAGAATTCCTTACTGAAACAGTCATAGGCTTCCATTCCTTTGGTAGAGACCTCAGAAATTTGAAGTTGGAATCCTTGACTTGGTACACTCTGCCATACAGCTTCAATCCATTCAACAATTTCTGAAATCTATTGAAGGTATCATTCAGTGATTCTCCTTCTTCAAAATGAAAGTATTCATACTGTTGAATGAGAAGCTGCATTTTGTTTTCTCTGACTTGTTCAGTACCTTCACAGATAAGTTGCACAATATCCCAAATTTCCTTAGCAGTTTGGCTGTTAATGACATTATCAAACATATCTTGATCTAAGCCATTAAACAGAATGTGCATGGCTTTCTTGTCCTTGTGAACCTCTTCAATATCTTCATCAGTCCATTCTGCTTTTGGCTTGGGAATAGACTGTCCAATAGCAACTGTGGCAGTTGCAGCTGTGGCCACCTTGTGAGGGATGTGAGGACCATTTTCAATGCAGTTGATGTAGCTTTCATCTTGAGAGAGAAGATGTAGATGCATCTTCACTTTCCAGTGATGATAATTATCTCTTTCCAGGATTGAAATCTTTACACCAATATCCTTCTTACTCATGATGTTAGTAGAATAGATCTTTAAACTCTTTGTAAGTTAAGAGCTTGATCTGATACCAATTGTTATTCTCAAGGAACTAATAATGAGATTTACAGAAGGGGGGTTGAATGTAAACACAAAGGCTTCAAAAACTTTTCTGGTGGATTTGTTGTTCCACCAGAGATGTGTATTTCAGAAAATCTGTGATTCAAAGAATTGATCACAGCTGCGTCCTAGTACAAACTAGATGATTTTCTCTCCATGTTTTTCTAAACAGCTCTGGAAAATTCACCATTTAATTACTAGCTACAACTTGGTTTATATATCACCAAGTTTACAAATGAAGACAAAAGTACAAATACAATTAAAAAGATTCTTCACATGTTTCTTCTTCATTTCTCTATCCAATGCAATCTAGGATAATCTGTGAATCTTTGAATACTTCCTTGTTTGCACCAGAATGGAAATGCTGCATTTTCTTGATTCCTCCAAGAGGCTACCACATTCCAATTGTCTCTGTCAACCCATGTGCCTCTGTCAGCTTATGAATTGTCACTGTCAACTGCTATTGAACTGAGCATCCATTGAAGCTTTTATCCGTTGATGGCTTTATCCGTTGATGCATTAGCAGTTGAAGCTTTATCCGTTGATGCACTCATCCGTTGATGGATGTTATCCGTTGAAGCTTTAGAGACATCCGTTGAAGCTTTGTTTCTCATCCGTTGAAGGCCTTTAATTTATCAGTTGATACTACTTCACTTATACAAAATTACAAGGCATGAAATATTTACAATTAGTCGTCCTATTTGCATATCCACTAGTAGTCAACATGACTTATAATTTCTCACAATCATCTAAGAATTATAACTTAAATACAGAAACTGAAATGTGCAACAATACTAAACTTATTTCTAAGTAAAGCTACTCCATCAACGGATAGCCAGAATGGTCTTATCCGTTGAGGCTACAAACACTAGATTTCTACTTAAGTATTTTGTTTAAGTTATCATCAAACTAATACATATATTCCTAACAGTTTTTCTCTCTTATTAATTAATTACGAAATTAATTAATATTCAGGGTTTTGGGCCTTGTTAACTAGGCTTCGTTACTGGACCATATCATGCCTAATTAATTTGACATTAATTATTTATCTAGGCTATATTTAGGCCCATATCATTTGCCCCCAACTTCTGGGAAACCGCAAAAGATTTCGCAGAAGTTAAGTTCATCTGTTCCTTTACAGGGTATTATTTTTGCGTAAAGTGTGGAGCGACCTACACATTTACAATGATTTTCTTTAACCCCCATTATTTAGGAATTACCTTAATTTCCAGGAATTTTTCCCTTAATTCTGGGATTTTTCCTTAACTTCCAGTAATTTTTCCCTTAATTCTGGGATTTTTCCTTAATTTCCAGGATTTTTTTCCTTAATTTCCAGGAATTTTTCCCTTTATTCTGGGATTTTTCCTTAATTTTCAGAATTTATCCTTTTCCTGGATTTATTCTCAATTTCCGGCTCTAAATCGATAAGGAGTCGTATTAAATCGATCAGGAAATGTTTTAAATTGATCAGGATTCTTGATCGAAATCGATCAGGATTCTGATCGAATTAACTGCCATTTTGCCTCTCTGGTCGATAGAATTTCGACCAGGAGTTGTGCCAAAATCGACCCGGATTCCTGATCGAAATCCATCAGGATCCTGATCAAACTAGCTGTCATTCTGTCTCTCTGGTCAATGGAATTTCGACCAGGATTTGTGCCAAAATCGACCAGGATTCCTGATCGAAATAGATCAGGATCCTGATCGAACTAGCTTAACATTTGCCGCTCAAGTCGATCATGTTTCGCCCAGGATTCCTGATCGAAATCGATCAGGATCCTGATCTAAATAAATGTATTTTTGACAGTGAGGTCAGAGGTGAGGTAGGCCTGGAATCCCGATCGAAATCGATAAGGATTCTAATCGAAATTAACAAGCTTATTCCTTTTTGTTTGAATGAAAATTCGATCAGGATCTTATCCTTTGTCGATCAGGACTCTGATCGAACTAAGTAGCTTTTTACCCTTATAATCGAATGAAATATTGATCAAGATTCTTCCCTTTGTCGATCAAGACTCTGATCAAACTAAGTGGCTTTTTACCCTTTTAATCGAATGAAATATCGATCAAGATTCCTACCTTTTGTCGATCAGGACTCTGATCGAACTATTTCTTCAAAATTCTGGTCGATTTTTGACCTTTCAGTTTCCATTCCTGCTTCTAGAATATCCTTGAAACTTCCACAGGGTGGGCTTTCCTCAAGTTGGGCCTTGCTTTATGGGCTTTAAATGCCTCGTATTCCGAGCTTTCGCCTATAAAAGAGAAGTGAGAATCCTCACTTCACTTCTCATCTCTCAAATTTTCTCTCAAAAACTCTCTCAAATTTCTCTCAAGTTTCCTTTCTTAGGAAGGCGATTTCCGGCGACCTCAGCCACCGCAGTTCCACCACCTTCAAGCTTTTTCTGGGTTTCAAGCATTCATTTGAAGAACATCAATGGCGGATCCAGACCTAGCTCGTTTGGGGAAGATGAACACTTCCAAGATAGGTACTGCCATTCAAATCCGATCTATGTACACTTCTTTAATTGATATGATAAACTCTAGAGGCGATGAATATCCTTCTTTATCTAATTTAGAGTCATACAACCACGATAACACTTTTCACGAGTTTGAGGGTAGAATTGAGTCCATAAACACGACGTATAAACTTCCACCCCACCTTAGGATTACCCCAGCCGCCCCTGGGGATAGGACATGTAACTAGGAGGGCGACACTCTGTTTATTTATCTAGGAGCCCTGACTGCCGGTCATAGGTTCCCATTTAACTAATTTATTCCTTCTTTATTTGCAGACGTAAAAATCAACCCATGTCAACTCCCCCCTAATGCATGGAGGAATATTATTTGTTTTATGGTTCTGTGTCTTAGAAATAAATTTCCTCTTTCCGTAGCTGTCTTTAGGAAAGTTTTCCAATTTTATAACAGTTCCTTGGGTCAACTGGGCTGGGTTTTAATTCGTCAACGGCCCAAAATTCCCCATATTTTTTATAGCAACTCTATAGTTGAGAATAATCCTAAGTGGAGGGATGAGTTTGTTAGGCTGACCTGGGCTGGGGGTGATTGGGTCTCACTCTTCCGTAGGCCCTTTTGCAAAGTGTCAGATGGTAGTCCTGGTAGCATCAGGTTAACTGATGAGGATGTGTGGCCTATCAAGCCCTTATTTCAGATGACGGAAAAATAGACACTTGGACCCTTTTAGAGGAGTTCTCGTTGAAGAAAGTTGGTCTCTCTCAGGCCAATGATAAGGGAAAATTTATATCTGCGCAACTATTTATTTCTTCCTTTTTATTGTAACTTTATTATCTCCAAAATTTTAATATTTTTCTTCTTTTTCTTACAACTTGAGAGACCATTAACAACATCAACAGGCCTAAGGAGGGGGAATCGGGTCGCCAGAAGAGGGCCAAGCTGAACAGAGACCCCAGGGGCAAGCCTGATGTTCCCACCTTCCTTAGGCCCCACGTTCCTATTGTGGAGCTAGGGGATGATGTGGATCATCCACTTAAGGCACACTCCTTTAGGCCTAACTGGGGCTTTAGGAGAAGTGATACGGTGGTTGGATCCACCAAACATGCCAAGGACTGGTCGTACCATTCTATCACTCCCCACGACTTTACTGACATTGTAACGGGGAGTGACATTGAGACCATTGAACTTCTAGGTTCTCAAGCCCAAGCTTCGATAACATCCCTTTCTCTTCTCCTTAAATTCCAACCTTTTCCTATATTTATGAACTTGTATTAACTCATATTTCTTTGTGCAGAGCAACACTTACTTCCAGGAGGCCCTTCATCAGACTAGGTCCTGGAAAGGGAACTCAGACGAGTTCGAGAGGGAGATGAAGAAGTGGAAGGAGAGAGCTGAGGTCCTGGAGAAGAAGCTGGATACAAAGAAGGAGGAGCTATCTAAGGCACATTTCGAGCTGGTGAACTTAGGAGCGGTAAGGAAACCATCATTGATGATTACATGGATTCTGATAAATTCAAGAATCTCATGGAGATTCATGATGAGGGTCTTTATTCCCTACAGTTTACACAGGGATGGGATGTGGCCGTGAAGGCGGTTTCTGAGAGACATCCAGGCTTAGTCGATCCTAAGGACTTTATAAGTCCTGAGCAGCCAGAGACGGAGGACAGCTTGGACGCCCTCTTCAACTCCCCTCAGCCGGATGATCGCATCCTGGATCCTAGCACCACCTCTCCTCCCTCTCCTCCCGCGAAGCATGCTGAAAATAATGGTGCTGATAAGGAGCAGGGGAACGAAGGCTCCCGCATGGAGGAGTAGTGTTTTTAGTTTGTAATTTTTATTCATAGCTTATTATTGAACTCATTTGTATCCGAAACTTATTACCCTTTGGGGCTTATTTATGCTGCTTTCTTCTTCATACCCTTCTCCTTTAATTCTTCAGCACTTATTATGCTTTTAAAGAGAATGTTCAATGACTTGAACTACTTGGTCCTTTGAGTTGTGCAACAAGCACTCCTTATAATAGAAGAATTCTTGAAGTCTTCTTTTAACGATCAAAGCATGATTTTTGTTAAAATTACACAAAGTATTATCACAACTTAAATATCCAAAGGTTGAAATAATTTCGAACTCATTAATATAAAGTCTGGCTTTCCAAAACCTTACATAATATGGGTTTGACCCTTAACAATAATGAATCAACAATATAAATCCTACTGGAATTAGAATATAAAATCCTACGCAAGCAAAGCTTCAAGGTGCTTTTCAACCTACTTATCATTTTGACAAGTGAGAATCGTACTCAACTGATTTACACATAGTAAACCTTCAGGTTTTGTTCTTGCCAAGTTCTCGGGATTTCAAAACCATCCATAGTCTCTAACTTGTAGGTTCCCCTTCCTTGAACGCTCTTAACCTTATATGGCCCTTCTTAGTTTGGGGAAAGCTTTCCTTTCTGCCCTACTCCAGAGGCTTCCACTTTTCTAAGGACTAAATTTTCTTGCTTGAAGAACCTTTCCTTAACCCTTAGGTTGTAATAGAATGAAGCATTCTTCTAATAGTTCACTATCTTCGCATGTGCTTCATCCCGTAATTCATCGATTAAGTCCAAGGCTAATCTTTGCCCCTCCTCATTTTCCTCAACATTAAAAGCCTGGATTCGGGGAGATAAGTGCAATATTTCTACATGAATAACTGCTTCTTCCCCATACGCCAACATGAACGGAGTGGCTCTGATAGTGACTCTACAAGTAGTTCTGTAAGCCTAAAGTATTGGGAGTATTTCATCCACCCAATTATTCCTGGATTTCTCAATCCTCTTCTTTCGTCCATCCAGGATTATTCGATTTGCCACTTCCGCTTGCCCATTGGCTTGCGGATGAGCCACAGAGGTAAATCGTAACTCAATCTCATTCTCCCCACAATACTTCTTGAATTCCTCAGTGTTGAACTGTGTTCCATTGTCGGTAACTAGGATACGGGGAATTCCATACCGGCACATGACATTTTCCCACAGGAATTGTGCAACCTGCTTAGTTATGATTTTGGCCAATGGCTTGGCTTCAATCCATTTAATAAAATAATCAATGACTACAATCAGGAACTTTCTTTGTGTCGTGGCCATTGGGAAAGGTCCAAGGATATCCATTCCCCACATGGCAAATGGGATGGGAGAATTGATAGAGGTCAACATCTCGAGGGGTTGTCAAATGACTGGTGCATGTTTCTGACAACGATCACACTTCTTCACATACTCTTTGGCAGCGACCATCATCTCTGGCCAATAAAAGCCTAAACGGGTTATTTTATGAGCCAGTGCTCTGCCCCCCAAGTGTTGGCCACCGATACCTTCATGCACTTCCTCAAGAGCTAAACGTGCCTCATCGGGCCTGAGACATCTTAAATAAGGAACCACATACGATCTTTTATACAAAATTCCATCTATCAAGGAGTATCTCAGTGCTCGAACAGCCAACCTTCAAGCTTCAGTCGCATCATTTGGCAACCAGTCGGCTTGAATATGGGCTTCGTTACTAGACCATATCAGGCCTAATTAATTTGACATTAATTATTTATCTAGGCTATATTTAGGCCCATATCAACTGTGTGTGTGCCATGTGAATCCCCAAGGGTTTTTGATCTTTTCTTTCTAGCATAAGTTTGTGGTGAGCTAGTGTCCCTACCCCTTTTGGCCTATGCTCCTGGTTGGGAGCTTGTTTCAATAGTGACATCCTTTTGGGAGGATGAAACTAGTAATAAGCTTATTTCCTTATTAACAACCACAGTTTGTTAGGAAACTGTGGTGTGGCTAGGTTTGGGTACTCTCTTTTCACCAGCCTTATCCTTAGGGTTTCTTTGATTTTCACCCTGTCCCTCACCTTTCTCACCCACCTTCACACTCCCCTCTTTTTATTTAGTGGATTTTGCAACTGGTTTCTTTTGAAAGAAACCAGAGGGGGCTTTCTTAGATTTAGTTTTTGAAATTTATGATTTAGTAGCTTTGGTAGACATCTGTTTGGTCATTGACACAGATGTCATTGCTACATTTGAAGGCAAAAAAATGTGTGAGGTTGGAAGAGTGGAGACAATATAAATTACCTCACTTACTTGAGGTCCCTCCATTACTGGAAAGTAGAAGAGGGGCACCTCTTTGTGGTGGTCTGCTCTATTAAGATCTGCAATTATTCTTCTTTCTTGAACCCAATAATTCAGCTTGTTGGTTGGGTTCTCAATCACAATATTCTCAATGAGATGCTTAGCAAGCATCATGAAAAATCTAGCATAATAGACACTTTTACCTCTCTTATTGAGTTCTCCTAACTTAAATCCTAACGCAAATAAGACCAAGTCACTGAAATTAAAGTGCTTATCAGTAACTAGCATGTAAAGCATGTTAAGCATGGATATGTTAATAGAATCAAAGTTTCTAATTTTACCAGAAAATACTTTAGTTACCACATCACACAGATAACTCCATTCTTTCCTAAGATTCAACCTTCTAATTTCACTTAGTTTAGAGGTAGTGAGTGCATAGCCCATGGAATTAAGCATCTTAACTATATCAATGTCTGTATATGGAGCAGTAACAGTATTATCAGGATTTCTAAAACATGTTTTGACAATATCATTGTTAATGCAAAACTGCTTACCTTTAAGAGTGAATGTGATGGTCTCATCAGTAGAGTTGTACACTGCAGTTGCCCATATCTCCTCTACAACCTCACAGTAGATGGTGGGAGATTCCAACATAGCATAGTTGAGTTTGCAGCCTTTCACAAAATCCATCATTTTGTGATAATTTCCAGACTGTTGAATCTCCTTGTTCACTAGAGCTGTGAAATTGTTCTTTTCGTAGATGTACCCAGTTTAAGACATGATTTTGACGACTGGTGCCATTGCTAGAGATTGAAATTTGCAGAGAGAGTGATTGCTTTTGAGAAGAAAGAAGTTAGTGAAATTAAAAATTGAGAGCGATTAAGGAATAGAATAAAATTGAATTATGCTTTTATACTATCTCAGAAATAAACTGTCAAAAATACTAAAGTAAAATAAAGTGACCAATGAAAATTACCCAAAATAGCTGTTTATAAATGAATAAAATGTAAAAATTATGTCACTTATCTGTCGTGTCATGCTTACAAACTGTAAGTATACTCGATGGATAATGTTCAGAGTTTTAACGGCTAGGATTGAGACAATTCGACGGATGAGGATAAATCAGTTATCCGTCGAGTTATAAAATACTCCAGAAAAATAATTGATTATGGTAACAATTAGTATACCGACAGATGATCAAACTCGATGGATAATGAGCATCCTTCGGGATGTAAATTTTGACTTAGCCAAAATTTCATCCAAAGCAGAAAAATCAATTAAGTTTCTGGCTGCATACCGACTTGCAAAATATCTGGAATGATTCAAGAGTAATTAAGCATACCTAACTCAGTTACCAACCTTGAAAAGGTGAATTCATCAAGTGGCTTAGTAAATATTTCAGCAAGCTTCTTTTCACTTGGAACAAAATGAAGTTCCACAGGACCATTCATCACATGTTCCCTTATGAAGTGGTACTTGATATCTATGTGCTTTGTTCTTGAATGTTGCACTGGATTTTCAGTGATGGAAATTGCACTTGTGTTATCACAGAAAATGGGAATTCTTTCCACTTGTAGACCATAGTCCAACAATTGGTTTTTCATCCATAAAATCTGTACACATTAACTACCAGCAGCAATATATTCATCTTCTGCTGTAGAAGTAGATACTGAATTTGCTTTTTACTGAACCAGGACACAAGCTTGTTTCCTAGAAATTGACAGGTTCCTGTTGTACTTTTTCAGTCAATTCTACAACCTGCATAATCTGTATCTGAATAACCAGTTAGATTAAAACCAGAATCTCTAGGGTACCAAATGCCAAGTTTTGGTGTTCCCTTGAGATATCTGAAAATTCTCTTAATAGCTACTAGGTGAGATTCTCTAGGATCAGCCTGAAATCTAGCACAAAGACAAGTAGCAAATATTATATCTGGCCTACTAGCTGTTAAGTACAGAAGTGAGCCAACCATGCCCCTATATCTTGAAATATCAACAGACTTTTCAGTAGTGTTTAATTCAAGCTTAGTTATAGTGGCCATGGGAGTTTTTGCAGATGTGCAATCCATTAGATCAAACTTCTTTAAAAGATCATGAATGTATTAAGTTTGACTAATGAATATTCCATCAGTAACTTGCTTAAATTGTAAACCAAGGAAGTATGTTAGTTCTCCCATCATGCTCATTTCATACTTACTTTGCATCAATTTGGCAAACTTTTTGCAAAGTTTTTCATCTGTAGAGCCAAAAATAATATCATCTACATAAATTCGAACAAGTATAATAGAGCCATTAACATTTCTAAAGAATAAAATTTGATCAAGAGTACCTCTTGTGAAGTGATTTTCCAAAAGAAACTTTGATAAAGTGTCATACCAGGCTCTAGGTGCTTGCTTCAGTCCATAAAGTGCTTTCAAAAAATAGGAGAAATGATTTGGGAAATTCGAATCTTCAAAACCAGGAGGTTGACTAACATAGACTTCCTCCTCCAAATCTCCATTCAGAAAAGCACTTTTGACATCCATTTGATAGACCTTGAAATTGGCATGAGCTGCATAAGCTAAGAAAATTCTGATGACTTTAAGTCTTGCAACAGGAGCAAAAGTTTCATCAAAATTTATTCCTTCTTGTTGACAATAGCCCTTAACAACCAATCTAGCTTTTTTCCTGACTAGTATGCCATTTTCATCCATCTTGTTTCTGAATACCCATTTGGTGTCAATTGGATTCCTTTCTTTAGGCTTGGGTACCAGCTTCCATACTTTATTCCTTTCAAATTGGTTTAGCTCCTCCTGCATAGCTAAAATACAATCAGGATCCAACAAAGCTTCTTCTACCTTCTTTGGTTCTTCCTTAGATAGGAAGCTGCTATATAGACATTCTTCTTGAGTTGCTCTTCTTGTCTGAACTCTAGAAGATGCATCACCAATGATAAGCTCAAAAGGGTGATCTTTAGTCCATTTTATTTATTGAGGTAGATTAGATCCAGATGAAGAGGCCTCATTGTTGTCTTGATGTGTGACTGAGTTTTGATTATTAGAAACTCCCCCTGAGTTTGTGAATCTTTGATTTGAGAAAGGAGATTTTTCTGTAAGTAATCTATTCTGACTTTCAGCTTCTCTTGATGACCCGACGGATGGTGCACTTTGTGTTCCGACGGATGAAGCTGATTGTCTCCCGACGGATAAGGCAGATTGTCTCCTGATGGATGAAGCATTTTGGAACTCGACAGATGTTGAATTATGTGCTTCATTAGTTATATATTTTTCTGCATTATCCTTATTCAATGTTTCTTGATCACTTTCATTATCATTGTCATCACTAACCATCTCCATATTATCAAACTTGAGGCTTTTATGAGAATCTTCATCTTGCAATCCTTCAATCTTTTCATCATCAAACACAACATGTATTGATTCCATAACAATGTTGGTTCTAAGATTGTAGACTTTATATGCTTTTCCCACAGCATATCCAATAAAATTTCCTTCATCTGCTTTAGCATCAAACTTCCCATGTTGAACAGTTTGATTCCTCAAGATAAAACATTTGAAGCCAAAGACATGAAGAAAATTTAGGGTTGGTTTCTTGTTTTTGAACAATTGGTAGGGTGTCATACACTTTGCTTGATTAATCAAAGAAATATTCTGAGTGTAGCAGGCAGTATTCATAGCTTCAGGCCAAAAATATGTTGGTAACTTTGATTCTTCAAGCATTGTCCTTGCAGCTTCAATAAGAGATCTGTTCTTTCTTTCCACTACTCCATTTTGTTGTGGAGTTCTTGCTGTAGAAAACTAATGCATTATCCCATTCTCTTCACAAAATAATCTCATCACAGAATTCTTGAACTCAGTTCTATTGTCACTCCTGATTCTTCTTACTTAAAATCAGGATGATTGTTGACTTGCCCTATGTGATTGATGATGATTTCACTAGCTTCATCTTTAGACTTTAGAAATTTGTCCAAGAGAGCTTTGAGAAATCATCTACAATTACTAGGCAAAATCTTTTCCTTGAAATGGACAACACATTTACTGGTCCAAACAAATCCATGTGTAGAAATTGCAAAGGTTCTTCAATTGATGAATCAAGCTTCTTTCTGAATGATGCTTTAATCTACTTTCTCTTTTGGCAGGCATGACACAATCCATCCTTAGAAAACTCCACTTGAGGAATGCATCTAACCAGTTCTTTCTTGACAAGTTCATTCATGGTCTTGAAGTTTAGATGGGATAGCTTCTTGTGCCATAGCCAACTTTCATCTTGACTTGCTTTACTGAGAGGACAAATGACAGATTCTGCATTAGATGAGTTGAAGTCATCTAGATACACATTTTCTTTTCTCACTCCAGTGAGAACCACTTTGTTGCTTCTTTTGTTTGTCATAACACAGGCTTCTGAATTGAAGGTTACTGAATTGCCCTTATCACAAAGCTGGCTAATACTCAACAGATTGTGCTTGAGACCATCCACTAGGGCAACCTCTTCAATGATGACATTTTCTTTTAAAATCAAGCCATATCCAACAGTATAACCCTTGCTTTTATCTCCAAAAGTAATACTTGGGCCAACTCTTTCCTTGAACTCTGTGAACATGGTAGAATCTCCAGTCATATGCCTTGAACAGCCACTATCCAGGTACCAAAGATTCTTTCTATTTCCTTGCACACATAAAACCAAATCAAGTTGATTTTGGTACCCAAGTTTCCTTGGGTCCAGCCTTGTTAGCTTTTTTCTTTGGTTTCTTAGGTTTGATCTCATTTGACTTGGGAATTTCTGATTCATCCTTAGTCATTTGAGTTGGACCTTTGAAACTAGTCATTTGGATAAAATTATCGTGCATATTTTGATTAACAGGAAAAGGCATGTTGTTTGCAAACATGTTATTCCAGTAAGGCATGCTAAATGGCATTTTTGGCATATTAAATGCAGCATAATAATGATTAGGTGCAAATGGCATATTAGCAAATTGTGCATTCATATTCTGAGCAGACATAGCATTCATAGGCATAGAAGGCATGACATTCATGTTGAGAAATGAAGAGGGTACAAATATAGGAGTAGGCATGGCAAATTTGCAATTAACAGACAAATGATTAACACTACCACACTTAACACAGATTTTTCTTGGAGCATACTTATCAGGTGTGTAGTTGTTATGTTTGTTAATACCTACTTTCCCATTTCTATTATTTTTCTTTTTAGTTTCTGTTTTAACCTCAATCTTTTCTAATCTGTCATTCAATTGCTTGATGGACAGATGACCAACATTAACTTTTTTCTCCTTCTTCACTTGACTTGATTCTCCTGAAACAAGGTTTTTGGAAACTGATCCATATTTTTCATTTAACTTGGCAAGCTTAGCTTTGCTCACTGGTTTGCTCACAGGCGACGGATGTGGCTCTTTGTCACTAGACAGATAATCCTTTTGATTATCCGACGGATGATTCTCATCATCCGTCGAGTCCATATCTGTTAGCAATCCTTCAACCAGATTGGATTCCAGCTTCTCCTTACTATTTTTCCAGGCTGCATCACAAAAGGACTCAATACCTTGAACTTTAGTGATTTGAGCATGGACATATCTGGATGATTTCCATGCTTTAATCACTTCATGTTCTCGTTCAAGCTACTTCTTTAAAATCTCTTCTTTCTTCAAGGACTCAGTCAATTCATCCTTAGCAATCTTACACTCAATTCTCAGTTTTTCAAATTCAATAAACTGAGACTCTAGCACATTATTCCTCTCACTTAAAAACAAATTGTTTTCTTTAATTTTAGCATTTTCCTTAGTGAGGGACTTAAGTGTAACACGAAAGTGATATAATTCTGTAGACATATCATTGATTGCATCATTACTCTCAGCTTTAGATAAATGTTTTAGGTTAGTGGTGATTACCTGATTACTTGAAGAACTTGTTTCTGTTTCATCAGACTTGGCCATCAGGACTAGATTGACATAGCTTACATCCTCATCTTCATCCAATCCATCAGCTGCCCAGTCATTTTCCTGTGTAATGAAAGCCCTTTCCTTTTGCTTGAGCAACTCAAAATATTTCTATTTGTAATCAATAGGCTCAAACTTCTTTTTGCTGGAATCTGACTTTCCACACTCACTGGCAAAATGCCCTGCCAAGCCACATTTGAAACATTTAAATTTGGATTTATCCACCATATTTCTACTTGGCTTGGCTGCTCCAGAGTTCTTTTTGAACTTGAGCTTGGCAAATTTTCTGGAAAAGAATGCTAAATGCTCATCAATATCATCCATGTCATCTTGGCTCAAATGAACTTCATTTTCAGCTACCAGCCCTTTTCCCTTATTCTCACAGACCTTTGAAGTAGACTCAACAGCTTCTACCTTTATCTCTTTCTCTTTCTCTAACTCAGCAACCAGTGCTATGAACCCTCCTTTCTTCCTTCCTTTCTCCATCCTCTCATCTTGCTCTATTTCAAGCTCATAAGTCTTCAGGATGCCATACAGTCTCTCCAAGGTAAACTCCTTGTAATCCTGAGAATTTCTCAATGAGACTGTCATTGGTTTTCACTCCTTTGGAAGAGATCTAAGGAACTTGAGTTTAGAGTCTTTTGTCTGATAGACTCTTCCATGCAACTTTAGAGCATTTAGTTGTTTTTGAAACCTACTAAAGATATCAGTAAGAGACTCACTATCTTCACAATGGAAGTGCTCATATTGCTGAATTAGTAGCTGCATCTTATTCTCCCTTACTTGCTTAGTACCATCACAAATAATCTGGATAGTGTCCCAAACCTCCTTGGATGTTTTGCAGTTAATGATGCTATTAAACATATCACCATCAACTCCATTGAACAATATATTCATGGCCTTCTTGTCTTTCCTGACTTGATCAATATTAGGATCTGACCATTCATGCCTAGGCTTGGGAATAGATGGTTCATTGCATGTTGCAGCTCTCATTGGTACATGAGGACCTCTCTCTATGCAATCCACATAGGCCTCATCTTGAGAAAGAAGATGTATATGCATTTTTACCTTCCAGTGGTGATAATTGTCTTTATCCAGAAAAGGAATTTTAACTCCAACATACTTCTTGTTCATCTTGCTGTTTGTTGTGATCTTTACACACTTTGTACTTCAAGAGCTTGCTCTGATACCAATTGTTATTCCCTAACAATACATCAAGAATTACAGAAGGGGGGTTGAATGTAACTATGGCTTATTTTCAAGATTTAAAAAAATGTTCTAACTCAATATATATATATAAGTGTTTTAATTTGCAAATTGTGGAATAAGGAATTAAGTAAATCAAACACAAAGTAATAAAAACACAAGTCTTTAAAACTTTTTGTGAAGCTCAAATTGGCTCACAACTGCTTTACAAGTGAACAAATAAACTATAGAGAAATTCTTAATAGTTACAGCTTTTTCTATTTCTCTTCTAAATGTGTTTGTTTAGTTCTTTGTTCTACTAGCTACACTTGGTTTATATATCACCAAGTTTACATGATAATAAGAAAGGATAATAAAACAAAACCTATCAAGTCTAACTCCATGCTACTTCATTACTCTATTCCAGCATCTTTGAAAATCTTCATGACTTGCATTGAAATGGTAATGCTTCTTTGTTCTCAATTTCTAGCTAAACAGGCCGCCACATTCCTTTTGCAAATACCCAACGCATGTGACTGTGTGTCACTGTCAACAGATATTTGAATTGATCATCTGTCGGGTACATGCTTGTTATCCATCGGGTAACTTTGTTTATCATCCGTCGGGTAGCTTTGTTGATCATCCATCGGATAGCTATTTGACACTTGAATCCATTTCAATTATGCAGAATTACAAGATATCTCATATTTACAATTAATCAACCTATTTTGCATATCTACTAGTAGTCAACATGACTCATATGCTACTATAGAATCTACATAAAGTTGTTTGCAGAAAGGTGCAACAAAACTTATTATTACATAAGCTACTCACTCGATGGATGTCAAATCATCATCCGTCGGGACTATATTGGATAATCCGTCGGGACTCAATTTGATCATCCGTCGAGTGCTACAAAATTCACTAAGTAAAATCTACTAAGTTGTTTTGTATAATTTAAAATCAAGTTCACAACATATTCCTAACAAAACTGATATCTATTAGCCTAAAAATTAGCCTATACACTGATTATATTATATGCACCCAAACATACCAAATGCCAAAACAAAAAAAACTACCTAAAACGTAAATACAAAACCAACAAATTAAAATCTCCAAACTCTGTTCGTAATTATCAAACCACATATCGTGTAAGTTTACAAATATTTCAACATAACTAATACACATAAGTTTGAAAGTAACGCAAGTAAATGAATTAGCTATATGAATCCTTCGATGTATATAGCCAAAAGTCTCCGCACGAACATCAAGATCCTTGCTATCATAGGATTTCTGAATCTTGTTGGAGCACTGTGAACATTTAACGGAAAGAGAAAACATTAGTTAAAAAATTATTCTATTAAAACTGAGAATATGAAGCTACCCTATGATAAACCAACAATTAACATGTTTATAGGTTTTCATCATTGATGACAAAGAGTTATATCTTAGTTGATCTTGAAATTCACTTTGTTTAATCAGATCTACATATAATAATGTAAGTGATGTTTATCATAAAAGAAAGATCTAGTTGCAAAAAATAAAATGAGATATGCGAGATCTTATAATAATGTAAACTGAGCATATTCATGACATACATTCAAACATGTGTAAAATGAACAAAAATAAGTAATTATTAAACATACAGGATAAAGGACTCGTAAGTAATAAACTAAGTAAAGTAATCTAAAAAATTACCTTTTGTTGGAGAAACAACCACTCTTACATCTTTAGGTACATGATGGTCTAAAGCTCCTTACATGGTCTCAAAAAAATCTGATACAGGAGAAGCACTTGAACTCTACACAGAATCCTACTGGAAACTGATAGTCACACACGCATAAACACAAACTGATAATTTGCGAAAGAGATGGGGTTGAGGGACTTCATGCAGTAGCTTTAATAGAGTACCTCAACCATTATCGTCCATTGAAGATCTAGTGGAAGCCGGATAAATTCATCAAATTTGGTCCCAACTAGTATGGGAATTGCTGTCTGCAGCATGCAAAATGATGGAAGAAAGTGGCATATTTATCAACCATATTTGAAATTTAAGGTTCCCACATTCTAGAATTCTACTTAATTCTCGATCAATAATTCACAGTATAGGTACATAGACGAACAAAACAATAATAGATAATGCTAACCTAGTTCCATTTCCTTGCTTTATTACATCATTCAACTACGTTGTATGCAAATAGAAAGGGCGGGCTAGTTAATAAGAAATCATCGAGACTATTAATGTATTGTAGCCTATATAGTTTCAAACATCTGACCAATGAAAATAGAACTGCATATTTATGTTTGATACCTATATAGTGTACACCGGATAGTAAGATCAAACATGAACAAAATTGTTACAACATCTTTGTAAGCAAGCAGAACTTAGTCTGTTGATTCTTTGCTACCTACAGAAATTAACAGGCATATCAGTCAAGTACTACTAGATAGATTCCGAAAAGAACTTGTAATTTGATATCTTAATTAGTGATTCCCTACTTCTTATAAACACGCGAGTATATAAAATTCTGCAATTGACTACGACAAACAAAACAAAAAAGTAATACCTCCAACGTCCCATATAGTAAAAGCAATTCTTGCTCCTTTAACAAACCATGACATCAGAAATTTAAATAATGTGCAAATTTTTATGTGCCTCTGTATTAACTTCACGTAGCTGCTTTAATCCTTTACTTCAAAGAATCACAGCCTTGAAAACAAAATGAAGAGCAAAATCACGACCTGAGAGACAAATTTTTTTTTAAAAAAATTACACAAATTACTGCTCTCAAGACAAATAGCTACATTACTTACATATCTAAGCAATGTATATTTTAGGAGTTTAAATCTCCTAATTAAATTAAATTTATATCTAATTAGGAGACAAATCTCCTTGTTGTATCAACAAATAAGAAGAAAAATTGTGCTCAGGTGCCCTGCCTATCAAATTATTGTTGTAGCATAGATTAGACAAATTTATTCATTTTCTTTCTTAATAGACAATAATCATTTAATAGAAATCGAGACTCTTATAGATTTTATACAAGTAGTATAAGTTTGTAGATATCTAAATACAAGAAAGAGTTTCATTGACAAAAAGAGTAATTATCATTGCCTAATGCAATTGATATGTAGTATATATTCTTCAGAATAAGGATGCTGGAAGAAGTGTCGCCTGAAATAACATTTACAATATATGTAGTTAGATCGCCATTGAAAGAAAAGGATATCTACAACAAATATGCAAGTTGTACTTAGGAACAGAGGTGGAGCTTACATCGACTCCAGGACTTGAGAAATCTTAAATGAGATGCATATCTTTTTTCTCAACGGAACATGGGTGTAAATGATAACAAAAGCAGGAAAAATTATTAGAAACAAATTAAGGGTGTGAGTTCAAAAAATCCCCAATTTGAAACTATATTGAACTAAATTAGTTCTACAAACAAAGTACCAGTCTTACAAAAAATTAAGGTCTGAATTCAAAAATCCCCAATTTGAAACTATATCAAACTAAATTAGGGTTTAAACTCAAAAGCTCACCTATAAACAAATTTGAACTGCTTAACCACGTACCACATCCGAGAAATTTGAAATCAGCTTTAAATAATCAAGTCGCACAATTAAACATAAAGGTTCAAACAAATTCAGTTAACAACTAGATATATAGACTGTAATAGTTATATATTAGAGCAATAATTTAATTACAGGAGAGATATTAGAGTGTGTATGGGTCGAGAGAGAGATGTGTGAGATTTAGGGTTCTTGAGAGAGAGGGTGAGAGAGAGGCGGATAAGAGATGTGAGAGACGGATGCGAGTTATGTGCGTGAGTTTTTAGGTTTAATGAATGAATGTTTTTATTTGTTTTTTATATTTCAGTCTGAAATTTTTTTTTTTGTTTTTAATTCGAGGATTGAGGAAAAGGGGGAAGACAGATTGAGGATTTCAGAAAAGTGGGAAGTTATTTGACAAAAAATTGGCTAAGGCGGGGGGAGAGAATGAGAGGACCGCGCTTAAAAATTTTAAACACGAGTCTTAGACATCAGTTAAAGGATTAACCGATGCATACTTTACTAAAAGACATCGGTTCTTGTCCAGAAGATGTAAAAGAGCCATTTTAACATCGGTGTCATTTAAAACCGATGTCTAAAGAGCGATGTCTAATGCATTTTTTCTAGTAGTGTCAGTGCATTTCTTCTCATTATCTTCATCTACAAGATCCTTTTTGATGACCAACTCAACTACGCTGAAATTGACTTCACATGCCTTGAACAAAGGTGCATAAACGTTTCTCAACATAACTGAAACATCTTGATTTGTAATAGCCTTTCCTTTGTCACCTTCATTTTTCTTGTTGTTGTTCAAGGCATCATATTCTAAACCAATAGCCATGTTAGCACATGATTTGTTTTTCTCATGGTATTGTCCAACCAACTCAGATGCAATCCTGAATGACATCAATTTAACTTTATTATTTTCTAACTTTTCCCTCAACACGGCTTCAATTTCACTAGCACACTTCATCTTATTATTCAAATATTCATTTTCTTGCTTGACATTTCAAGCTCAACAAGCTGTAGTTCTAAATCTTGTTTCTCAATCTCAAGCTTCTGATTTATCTTTGACATCCTACTCACTTCCTTAATAGCTGTCACCATGCTTGTGTGGATATGAAACATCTCTACACTCCTCTTTTCAATAGTTTCTTTATATTGACTTGCATCAAAATCAATAGTGGTTAGAGTTGGTACCTCAGTTTTTTATGAGGATGATTCTCCTTGCTCAAGAGCCATTAGTGCATAGTTTCCAAACTCTTCATTCTTATCTTCATCATCAGTATCATCCCAACTTTTACCTTCTGCAATGTAAGCCTTTCCTTGTTGTTTCTTCAAGAGAGCTTCATACTTTGCCTCCAATTCCAAATAGGCTCTCTTATTCTTCACCTTTTTAGGGTTCATGCATTCACTAGCAAAGTGACCCAACCCATCATAGTTGAAACATCTTATCTTTGATATGTTAACAGATCCAGTCTTGTAGCCGCCTTTGCTAGCTGAGTTATATTGAGTCTTTGGTTTTCATTTGTTATTGTTGGAAGACTGCCCCTTGTTCTTGAAAAACCTAGGCTTCTTGACTCTAATGTTAGAGAATTTCCTAGCCAAGTAAGCCATGTATTGGTCCATTTCATCGAGCTCATCCAAGGTATAAAATTCATCTTCCTTTAGCTCCAAAATAACTTGCTTTTGAGGTCCTTTGTTCTTTTGCTCCACAGCTTAAATAACTAGAACTTGAGCATCTTGTTAATCTTTCACTTGTTTCACTGTCATTTACAACTGAGGTACTTTAACCATCAACCACATGTCCTTGGTTTTCCTTTAATAACTTTCTTCGTAACATTTCAAGTTCATAAGTTTTCATGATCCCATACAACACTTACATTGTGATTCTACTCAAGTCTCTTCCTTCTCTAATAGCTGATATTTTCTGTTCAAGATGGCCAGGAAGAGCTAGCAAGAATTTTAGGTTAACCTCCTCAGCTTCATAATACTTATCATGAAGCTGCAAGTCATTTATCAATTTGTTAAACCTTTCAAAAACTTCAGTAATTTCTTCTTTAGGCTTTTCCATGAATCCCTCACACCGAGACACTAGTAAACTCTTTTGATTTGATCTAACTTCCTCTATACCATACCATAGAATTTTAATCTTCTCCCAAATCTGTTTGGCTGTGTCATAGTTGATAATATTGTTGTAGATAACATTGTCTAGTGACTCTATCAGTATTAGTTGCAGGCCACTGTCTAGAGAGACTTTTTTATTTTCAGGCTCAGTATATTTTGAGGGGTCTTTAGGAGTAAAATGATCTCGAATGACCATATCTCCATCATTAGATTCATCAACCCTTTTCATGGGAATAAAAGGGACATTCTTGAGAATCTGGATGTACATGGGATTGGCCATCCTTATAAACAACATCATCTTCTTTTTCCACAATGTGTGTAGTTAGCTTTGTCAAAGGTTGATATCTTGATGCTACTTATCTTTTGTGCACTCATTCTTCCAAGATCTTTATCTGTTTACTCTCATATTTTGCTCTGATACCACTTGTTAGATATTAAGTGTAACATAGGGGGTGAATGTGTTTTCTTGATTTTTAGCCTTTTTCAAACTTGTTTGGATATGGTGAACAAAGTAGTTTATAATTTGTAAGGATATTATGTTGGCAGAATGAAAATAACAAGCACGTCAAACATAATATTTTAAAACTCACTTAATTTTTATTAATTAAGTTTGTCTTGCTAAAAATCTTAAGTTCTTTAAAAAATAAGAACTCGGCTTCTTCCTTGAGAGAGTACAAAAAAAATTTAGATCTGTTTGTTACACCTAAAAACAAAGGACCAGTGTTTACTTTATTAAATTACTAAACAAAGGTTTACACAGTATGCAATAAGATGTACAAAACCCTTTTCTAAGCTATCTCTGAATCTTTCTATTTTTGGCTTAATAAATCTTTGCAAATATTGTAGGTCTGTGATCATCCTTTGTTAGTTACTCTTGACCCTTGATCTTGTACTCTTCAAGCTGCTTTTGTAGACATTTCATTCTAAGTGAATAGATCATTTGTTGATTGATAATCTTGAATATTTAACTTTTCTGTATTACTGTATTTGAGCTTCATGTCGAGATCTCCGGTTTGTTCTATAGAGAAGTGACATCTCGATAAGTATAATGACTTATCAAGATCTCTGAGTTCTCTATAAGTGTATTTGGCTTGTCGACGTCTCTGAGTTCTCTATAAGTGTACTTGACTTGTTGAGGGCTCTGGATCCCTACATGTAGAATTTAACTTGCCGATATATCTGAGATCTCTATATGCATTTTGACTTGTCGATATCTCTGAGATCTCTAATGAGAAATTCACTTGTTGATATCTTCAATATTCACATCTTCATTTGACTTGTCGATATCTCTAAGTTCTCTACATGAAGAAATGACTTTTCGATATCTCCAATCTTCACATCTTCATTTGACTTGTCGATATATGTGAGTTTTCTATAAGCTATTTTGGACTTCTCGATAAGTCATTCTGTAGTTCTCGAATGACTTCTCTATATAACTTGATCAGTGACTTGTCGATATCTTGACTTAGAATATTTTTCATAAAACAAATTTATTCAACCCCAAGCTTCTACATCTTTTACCTGAGGCATAATCTTTGCATGATCTTCTTCTAGAGTTTATTCTTAGGCATGAAACTGTTTACAGAAAAATACACCAGTCTAATCTTCTAACCTTTTTACAGATTTAAGAAATACAATATATAATACAGATTTAGACTATCATACAACTAACTCTCAGGGCTGTCAATTTGACTCAGTCTTGTTATTTGTATAGGTATGTCTTGCATAACACATTCTCATAAATGGATTGTATCGAAATAAAATATTCTACAAAAGAGATCATCTTTCGTTCAAGAAATATTATATCTTATCGAAGTACATGCACGATGTTTCCAGAAATTTAGACAATAATACCTTCGAGTCTGAATACACACCTGAAAAATAAACAAAAGAACAGACTAGTCCTATAAAATTAATATTTTAAAATTATGAAATAGTAGTCGTCAAAACTTGTACAAAATTAATATAGTACTAAAAATAAAATCTAGCAAAATTGAATTCCTTTGGTTATATATGTATCTAAAAAGCACCATGCATTGCATTTATACAACAAAGAATTAACCAAAAAAATGGCACTCTACAAACTAAAAAACATATCCCAATATAATTGATTTAGTAATGAAAAGAAGAAAAAAAATAGAGAATTATATCAGTATTGATTCTATATTATTCTATAATAACTGAAATGGGGTATAATTTGGTGTACCCTATTTTGGTTGGTTTGGTTATCCCTTCATTTTTTTAACAAAAAATATAATAAAAAAACAAAAAAATACACACACAATTCACGCGGCTAGCCTACTAGCACACTTTTAACCGGACTCTCCCATCCAATTCCAAAATTACCGAACTCTCCCATCCACCTGCAAACTCAGCTCTCCATATTAATTCCCCTAAAATCTTGCATACATGTAAGCTCCACAAGAGACCACTTCTCTCTAGGAACAATCATCCCCCAAATTGAATACACCTTCAGGTATATACGCCTTCATAATGCTTACATATATATAAGTTTGTATGAAATATTTTAAAATTTGTCTTGTTATTTTCTACACAAGTGTGTGTACTTGGGCTGTCATAATTTGGTCAGATCCCACAACCACTTCGATTGTAAAATTGAAGAGCTTGGCGATAGTTTCAAAATGATAGTTGATTTTTTTTAAACCGATGCTTTAGAATTTATTACTCTTTCCTTGATCCAAAAAATTATCCAGATGTGATTAACGAAGATGATCTAAAAAATTTAATAGACTATGATATGAGCTTTATCACCTATTCGTGTTTTTGTGCTGAATTTATATGCCGAAAGGCTCATAAGGCCACAACTTTGATTTTCTCCGAGAAAATTAGGATGTGCCAATTCATGAATGAAAACTAATATGCTAAAGTAGTGATTTTCAGATGAGCATTGCGTTCGTCCATATTTTTGTACATTTTGAATACAATGGTTTTTGTGATTTTGTTTTCTAGCTTATAATAATAGTAAGATGAGAATTGTAGTTGACATATTGTTTTTGAGTAACGAGTTTACCAAATTCTGTATAAATGAATCTATAACATAATTAGGCTAATGATTTATAAATCCACCTACCGATACATTTTGTATTTGGCACTTGAAATTCTTTTTTAATATTTTCTTGCCTATGTTTGTTTACCATCATCACTTCCCTTAAAAACACTTATGCTGTAATAACCCCAATTTTTGGAATTTTTGAAAGCCCGATGAATAGTAACTTTTGCTGGTTACGAAAAATTATCATACCACATTATATAGGAGTTCTGTAATGGAAATTGTGAGATCATATTAGTATTCCATAATGTAAATGAGTGTATATAAAGGTCTTCAGAATTCAAATTTGAACACTTTAATTATTCTCGAAAATCCACCAGATACCGAAGGAATTAAGTATAAGGTAATTTTTCTCGAAAATTCACCAGATACCGAAGGAATTAAGTATAAGGTAATAATACAAAAAGGAATTAAATTCAAGGATTATAGCAAAGGATCAATAAAGAAATAAAAGATATTAAGAAGGGCTAGGGGAAACCTGTTAGGGCTGAAACACACGCTAATATTCATGTACGTGTACGCGATCGCAAGTAATATAAAATAAATTCAACTTCGTTCCCACAGAGATTGGTTTATGTTAATTTCAATCAATGTATCAATGCAATAATGGTATGATTATTATTCAATGTTAAGACGAATAATAAATTGAGGTTGTTTATAACTACAATTAACTAAGAGATTATACTAAAGAACATTAACTACAAGAGTAAAGAGAGTTGAATACTATATGACACAAGCATGAGATTCTAACTTTATTAAATACTTCATTTAATAGCCTTTTTGTTCTTAACCTTAGCATGTAATGGTGATGACACTAATCAGATAACACGAAACTGATAAAAGCCAACTTTCGTTGTACGATTACCATACTACCAGACATCCACAAAAGAGATAGAAGCTAAATAAACACCAATTATATTGAGACCCTATATGTCTATAGAATTTGACAACATAACGGTTTAACGCACAAGTCATCTATCTTGATTACATAGGGCAAGTAAGATGGTTAAAATTACCTACGCATCATGCATATCAAATACATGAACCTATGCTAGCATGGAAAGTTCTAAACCCTTAAATTCACTTTCACTTCATTAAAGATTAACACGCTATCTTATAAGTTCGCGACACTCATAAGACGAATAAGCACAACCAATACTAGGTTATCACACATTCACCAAACACTAAGGCATCGAAACAAATTAACTAAAGAAATCCATAAAAAAATCCGTTAGAACCCCACGATAACGATTAGCCCATAATCAGACTCATCATCAACGTGGGTTCCGATGAAAGAATGGTATAATAAACGTAGTCTTTATACTAAATAAATAATAAACGAAGTATGAAACAAGAGTATAGGTTCACGAATAAGAAAACTAGCATCCAAAGTTACAATTTAAAACAAAGAATCACAAGTATAAACTAGATCTTCTTCACCTTGGTTGAATTGTGCTCTACGGTCTTCTTATGCCTTCTTCTTAAGGTCCGGTACATCTTGTTATGAAAAACGACCTCAAGTTATGTATATATAGCAGCCCATTCAGATTAGAAGTCGAACGGACCAAAATTCCAGAAGAAACAGGATTTAATTTTCCCGACCTAGCGCGGGCGCACGCTTCACGAGCGCGGGCGCACGCTTCACGAGCACGGGCGCGCTGATATTCTGCTCTTTGGGCGCGGCGGCGCGCTACTACAGCGGGACCGCGCCGTCTCTCTGGAGAAATTTCTGACTTCTTCTTTTCTTATTGGTTTGAGTTGGTCTTTTCATGAGCTTTTATTCTAGACATCATTCTAACATCATATTAGCATCAAAATAATGCTAAATCACCTGAGTTCCTGATAAATGCCTGAAATGCAAAACACTACAAAAACACATTAAAAACACCAACAACTCGAGTACAAAACACCAATTCAAAGCTTTATGGAGTGTTATAAAGTGACATAAATGACACTTAACATACCCCCAAACTTGAATCAATATTTGTCCTCAAGCATAAATAGACTCAAAGAATAAGAAATAAAAATGCATGAATGCAAACTATATGAATGCAACGATCCCCATAGAATAACTAAACCAACCAACAAGCAACATATCAAAAACTGCAGTTATTCGCATAGAGATCCATCAAACCCCACAAATCAACTTACAAGCAAGCCAGAGACGTGCGTGTGTGCAAATGCTTACAGATATATATCACAACTAGATCAATAGTCATGACTCACTACTCATCAAAACAATTGCAAGGTTATAAATAGAATTAAAGTTAAACTCAAAATAACTCATAACACTTCAATTCTTATATCGGAGTTTTACATGGATTCATGCTTTTATTGCTAACACATAAACAACACAAATATGCTTATTTGACCGTGCAATAAGGGAGGTCCACAAAAGACCTATACAATAATACCCATGTACCGTGCGTTAGGTTAGTGGATCCCAGACTATAAAAAGCCTTAGGTCACTAGGCACAAAGTCCCCTAAGAATTTAATAACTCGAGTATTAAAGAGCCCACTCGTGATCAATTATACATAAACACATTTTTTCTTATTTTTTTCTTTCTTCTTCCACAAATTTCTGAACAAGTGTATTTTGCTCCTTCTCGTTCAACCCTAGACTACTCATATAAAATGAGCCAACTACTAGCCATTTGACACCTAGCCACAACAACTAACAATGAAATCCAATTTTCTCCAATTTTTAAATATCCATGTTATTTTATCATTAGGAGAATATCCTAAATTTTAAATTTAAACAAGAGATTAAAATTCGACAAATAAATAAACCATGAACATGATCTAGCTCTCAAGCAACCTATAAGACTTAGTGAAATACAATCGTCTCTAGCGTGCAAATCAACTCGACAAGACTTAACATCACTAAATACGACATCACTACACTATCATCAATATCACAAATCAATCGCCAAAATCATTTAAGGGATCATGTTATTATGCAAATGCATGAAACTATATGCAACAACTATCATAAAAACTATAAAAAAACTACTACATGGCAAATATGCAACTATATGAACTAAACTAGCATGAATATGCAAACTATATGTGACTCACATAAAACATATAATCCTTAACTACTACCCCCAAACTTAAAATATTCATTGTCCTCAGTGAAGATAATAGCAAGGAATCAAGCATACCTAATCAGAACCAGGGTCATCACCCTCAAGGGGTGGCCTGTCTGGAGGCGGATACACCGAATCATTACCGAATACTGGCCACTGGATGTCAACTCCTATGGCTCTGAATGTAGTCCCCAACGCCTGGGTGAGGTCATGTGTAAACCTGCTATGGATGTCATGCATCGCATCTATTCTCCGAGCTAAAAGCCTATACTGCGTCATACTCAAACCAGCACTGCCTTGTGCTTCCTGCTGCTGTTGCTGCGATCCCGAAGGACCAGACTCCTCTCCCAACTGAGCTCTCCAAGCTGCTCGACGAGCCTGCGAAGTTCCACCAGCATAAGTCTGATCCGCTGGCCTTCCACCTGGCAGATGGTCATAAGAATATCCAAGCCCCTTAGGATCGGGCTTACCTCCACCCCACTCTGTCATATTCAACAATATCAAACTATCAATCGGGACACTAGGGAGCTGTAGTTGCTCATGTGCGGGCCAATGAACACCAACCGTCACACATAAATTCATCATAATGGATGCATAGGGTATCGAACCCGTAGTACTCCCTCGCAAGAACCTCAGAATACCCTGATGGATAACCATCCTAAGATCTACATAGTCTCCCTGAAAAATCCCCCACAACAAACGTGCACGCTCCATAGTAATCTCATGCACGTGAGAAGATGGCATGATGTTAGCACAAATAAAAGAATTCCATGCACGTGCAAACCTGTTCATGCACAAAGCAGGAAACGTGGCATACTTATTCGTACCCTTCTTGAACTTCCAATGAGTCTCAGGCACACACAGGGTAGGAACAATTATATCCAAGTTAAAGTCCTCCGGAGTCTTCTCATTCCAGTTCTCCTGCTCCTCCTTCCTCTCGGGCTACTTAATCACCCTACGAATAGCCTCAGCACTGTAGTCCACCATCATCCCCCTCACCTCGGTGAAATTGTTCTTCTCCGCCATAGAATTAACATAAAACTCACACAACACACTCATGGGCACAGCAGCGGGTGTCTCGCAAAAAACAATTCAGCCCATCTCCAAGATCATCTCCAATAACTTACCATCTTTCCCCGATGGCAGAAAACCACGCTCCTTGGCTATAGGCTTCGAAAGCAGCCTCACATACTCCGCCTCATCCTCGGGAGTTGAAAACCTAGGCCTTACATCACCTGCACTTAAAGAATCAGTGGTGCTGCTGCTTACTTAAGTTCACTGTCTATTTGGTGCCATTGAGATTAAATAGGTTTGAGAGAATAGAAGTTTGTAAGAGAGATTTGTGTGTTTGAGAGTGTGATAAGTGATTGAGATGTTTGTGTATAGGTGTATATATATATAGGAGATTGGGAGAGAATTAGTTATGGAAAAGGAGTGGGAATTGATTATGGGAATAATGGGAATAATGGGTTTGATTTTGAGAGGGAAATTTGTGATGTGGGTGAGTAAAATTCGGGTGGGAATTGATTTTGGAATAAAGTCCCCGAATTTGCACTCATTCTGACTTATATTTTTTTCGAACATAGGGACCTAGCGCGACCGCGTGCTACCTTGGCGCGGGCGCGCCATGCTTCTGACATTTCAGCGCGGCCGCTCTACCAGGCAACACGGGCGCGCGCAGTTTCTGGAATTTCAGCGCGGCCGCCCCGCTATACAGCGCGGGCGCGCCGTGCTACTGTAGTTGGCCCTAAAATTTTCTGTTTTTTTTTATTTTTTTCTGTTTTTCTCTTTTCTTTCTGCTTCATCTACCTACTAATGTACAAAAAACTTAGGTTTCCTCCCAAAAAGCGCTTGGTTTACATCGTTAGCTTGACGTAAAATCTCAAGATCAAGTAGACAATAGAACGGCACTAACCATCTCAAGGTTTTCCGTATCCCTATAGTAGTGCTTCAACCTCTTACCATTTACCTTGAATGCTTGGCCTGGATCATTCTCAAAAATCTCCACAGTTCCATGCGGAAACACAGTTTTGATTATGAAAGGCCCGGACCATCTCGACTTCAATTTTCCAGGAAAAAGCCGGAGATGAGAGTTAAATAACAGAACTTGTTATCCCGGCACAAATGACTTGAGCACTAGACCCCTATCGTGCCACCTCTTGACTTTTTCCTTATATATTTTGTTGTTTTTATTCGTTTGAAGCCGAAATTCGTCGAGTTCATTCAATTGAAGAATTCTTTTCTTACCAGCTGTATCCAAATCAAGGTTCAACTTCTTAAAAGCCCAATACGCTTTATGCTCGAGCTCCATAGGAAAATGACACCCTTTACCATAAACCAACTAAAACGGCGACATTCCCAACAGAGTCTTGTATGCTATTCTATATGCCCAAACAGCTTCATCAAGCTTCAAAGACCAATCCTTCCTTGATGGACACACAATTTTTTCTAGAATATGGTTGATCTCCCTGTTAGACATCTCAGCTTGCCCATTAGTCTGAGGATGGTAGGCTATAGTAATGTGATGATTCACCTTATACCTTTGCATCATGGCAGTGAACTTGCGATTGTAAAAATGCGATCCCTCGTCACTGATTATGACTCTTGGAGTCCCAAATCATGTGAATATTTGCTTATGAAGAAAATTAAGCACTACCTTTGCATCATTTATCGGCAATGCCTTGACTTCAACCCATTTCGACACAAAATCGACCGCCATCAAGATATACTGATTATTACAAGATGAGACAAACTGTTACGACCGGCATTGTATGTAATATTATTTATGGATTGGGTATAATATTAAAGTCAAATGAAAATATATTCAATGATTGTACACTAGTGTGAGTGAAAATTTCTGCATTATAAATTTGCTTTGTGTAGTATATGATTTTTCAAAGAAAGAGTTTATTTAATTTCTTTATTTTTGATTTATAAGGAATATTCTAAGCTTTGGAAAAATTTTCTTTTAAAAGGTATTTTGTTCACAAATTTTGAAAATGATTTTATAAAGTCTCTAAGAATCCAAGTTATTTTATGGTATAAATTTTATAATTTTTGAACTTGTATTTTATTTTATAAAAATAAATCTTTATAAATTTTATTTGTTATAATTAGCAAATTACATGGCTACCCTTGCATGCAAATACTCTTCCAATTCAACTAAGGGGCAAGGAAGACATTTCCAACCCCACTAACTTTCATTCTACTAACCAAATTACCACTTTACCCTTGCATGCAAATCTACCTAACTATATTGGAAGGTTAATCTTGTAAAATCTCAAATCCACTCACTTTTGGCCAAATAAAAACCAAACTAACTTGATTATTACTCCACATTCACCCCACCATTTCTACACTCCTCCTTTCCTCCCCCTCCTCTCGGCTCTCCCCTCTCCTCTCGGCTTTTTGGCCGAAGCCATAACCCCTCCATTTTCTTCATTCTTCATTCAAGCTCCCACTTTGCAATCAAGTAAATGTTACTTCCTATATCTTGATCATACATAATTCAAAGAGTGATGAGTGAAAAGTTTAAGTTTAAAGGTTGCATGTAAAGGTTTTAGTGAAACTCAAAATACAACCTTGATTCTTGTGAGTTTAGGGTTGTTTTTGAGAGGACTACAAGGAATGGAGAAGTGCCAAATCTTGAGAGGGAAACTCTTGATGATTAAATGGCCATTCCCATCCATTTCATTCGGCCATGACCATATGGGAGCCGAATGAATGGTCCTTAAGACTATTATTGTTGCTTAAATCAATTTTTGCATGTTTATGTGATAATGACTTGAATTTTGTGGTGAAAATTTGATAAAACTCTTTGCATGCTAAGTGATCATCTAGGTATATCTTATGCTAGGCTTGAATTTCAATTTTATGATAGAACATATGTAGAACATGTGTTGTTTTGGATTGAAAAATCCGAAGGCATGCATGCATGTGGATTTCTCTTAGAATGTTGTAAGATTTTGATCATTTGGAAAGATTTTGCTAGTGAGCCTTAATTTCAGTAGGAATAATGTGTTAATATTGATTTATGCTTCTTGTTGCATGGTAATAATTTGTGGTTATCTTTTATAAAAATATATATCTTGTTGTTTCAAAAGCATGAAGATTTGTGATTTGTGAAGTGTAGTCTCTTTCGTTTTGCCATAATTGTACCTTAGGTAAGGATGATCTCACCAAGGTTATTTTGAGAATAAGGGAGTTAGTTCAGTAGAATACCATGTATAAGTCTTGGTTTAAGTATTGAGTCGTTGTTAGTTGAGTTTGTCAAGTCAAAACCTTGGAAAAAGAGAGTTATAGTTTCTGCAGAAATATCAGTATAGCACCCTGAGGTTTAGAGTGAGTTTTGACCATGTCATTGGTGTGAAATTTGAGGCCCAAGCTACCAGAAGTTAGTATTGGGAGTATATAAAAGGTTTTAGGAGTTGGTTGGAGGTTTGCATGTCCTTTGGTTAGGTGCACAAGTAGAATAACAAAATCTATCCAGCAGGGGACAGTTTTGTTGCAACTTAGAAATAGGGAGATTTGACCATGTCATGGGTAGGCCCTCATTAGGACCAATTGGGCCTTCGTTATAGGGAGTGTCAAAGAAGTTTTTCCAACCATAGTTCAAAGGATATGAGTTAGAACCATGTGTCACAAGTTAATTCAAGTCAGGGCATTTTCTGCCCAGAAAAAACAGGGGAACCTTGGACTTTTAGCTTAGGCCCAAGAAGGCCCAAGCCAGGCCCTTGAGCCACATCAAGTTTGTGAGATGCCCTTAGGTCAGGAGAGTGTTGTGTAAAAGTTTTGAAGGAAAACTTGTAGTTTAAGAGTGTTTAATGTACTCAAGAAATCATAGTTGTCATTCTGAAATTTGTACCAGTGCGCAATTTCACTTATCACGTAGTTTTAGAATACTTAGAAGTGAGTATTAGGTCGACCACCATAGTTGTAAGATAGTATAAGGTCAGTAGAGAAAAAGGCACAAGTGAGGGTCAATAGGTTTTGGATAATTTAGGAAAGGCACATCGAGTTAGGAAGCCAAAATTTGAAGATCTTGTCTAGTTTAGCGACCAAGTGACTTAAGTTGTGAGTCGAGATCATCCAAGCCTAGTGTTGCATTATGGTGTTATTTGGTATTAATATACGATATGTGATTATGTGGCCACGTGTGTACATTTGAAATATAAAGGTGGATATAAATTAAGTGCATATAGGCCTAAGTGCCATCCGTGTTTAATTTCGGGTTGTAAATAGGTTGAGATGGTAAGAATATATTATAATGAGGATTATTATTACTTATGTAGGATCTCGAGACGAGGGAAAACTTGCCATAAAAGTCGAGTGAAGCTCCAGTTGCTCCTACCAGTCAGACCAGACCAGCCTATCTCAAGGCAAGTGATTCAACTTGACCTTCATGTTTACTATAAACAGTTCATATGTATCGATGCAATTATCCTGAGTCATTTTGATATGTTTAAATCAAGCGTATCTCTCGCTTATCTTTGAATTACATAGAGATGCCATGAACCCTCAAGTATGTATTGCAAGTAGTTCAAAAGTCTTTTTATGATAGTTAAATGCCATGATAAAATAAAGAGTTGTTATAATACTTGATTGATCCTCTTGATTAACATGATGATGATTCCTAAGTATTGATATCTCATCCTGATGCTTGAACCCCTATAGAACCTTACCTTGAACTTTGATAGTCAGAAACTTACCAACATGATTCCTCATTGATTGATACCATATTTCCTATCCTAAAGCTTGACAATTCTGATATATACATTCATCCTGAGCTAGAGATCATTACCTTAACACCCATAGTATTCGTGAAGCTTATCTTCTTAATGATCCAACACCTGTACCTTGACGAGAAACCATTGCTTTAAGCCTAGTTTGGCATTACCCCTTCATATTATCCATTAGTCTTACCATATTTTCCTGTCCAAGTTCTAACATATGAAAACCCTTTTGGTTACCCTAATAGAGTAAAGTTTTGTGAATCATGGCCCTGAGATTTAGTACCATATTTCCCGTATTTCGAGTTGATCTATATTCCCTTAATAAAAATATGTACTGTTAAAAGAGATTTTGTTACAATTCGGCATCAGCTTTTGAAATAAATAAAATATGGGTTTTCAGTCCCAAAGGGGGATAAATGTTTTCTTGAATAGTGGATCTGGACTGAGACGCGAGTCCTTTCCACACTTATTTTAGGCTTAAAAGTTGCCTATGGATTCCCGTTAATGTTTTAGAACCCAGCGAGGTTCGGGATTACTTCGCGGCTGATCACCGGCTGTAATCCGTAGCGTCATAAAATGATTTTGATTAAGACATGATTTTTAAAATTGTTTTGATACAAGCAAAATGATGCCATCTCACATAGTTTTATCTCTCGTTATCATTAGTTATGTCTCTCCATTGGCATTCTTAAAAGTATATCTCGATTTATGTTTTGTGTTGTGTTGTTAGCACTTGTTGAGCATTTGGCTCACTTCTTGCTTTACCCTGATATTACAGCTAGCAGCTATGGTTAGATTCAAGCAGACTGCCCCTAAGACCTGTGATGTTGATGCTTATATTCGAGCTCAGGTAGAATAAGTATAATAGTTGTGTGAGGACTCGGTATTTGTAATCAGATGTAATAGTTGGTAGTGTTGGGCTATTCCAAACCCTAAACTGTAAGATCTTGGATTTGGTTGTGTATTCTTCATTAAAATGATGTAATAGCTATATTTATTTTGCTGTTAAAGTTGGGGGTGTGACAGGTTTTAGTATCAGAGCTACGGTTTAGAGTCCCTGGACAGCCCAAATAGGTTATAGGATTTGTGTGTAGGTTATAGATATTATGCGAGAGAGTAGGTTAAGTAAATTATTATTAATACTCCTCTTATTGGTTGTCAGCAAAGGGCGCATTCCTCGTCATCCTCTGGGTCGGACGACACTATTGCTTTCACAGTGTATGCTGAGTTGAGGCGCGAGTTCGACATGCTTCAGGGCAAGTACGACCGACTGATAGACCGACTAAAGAACGTGTATCCGGACAGCTGAAACTATGAAGGGAAGCCCAAGGAGCAGATGACTGCGAGACTTGAGACCTTGGTTCAGTACGTCAACACTAAGCTTGAGGAGATGTCAGTGCACCGGGACCGTACCAGCCAGTATGTCATTCAGATGGTGGCAGATGAGCTCCAGAGCATTGTAAAGACGCTTCGAGAGGAAAAGACTATCAAGCTCCGTTCAGATGGAGTGGAATCTTAGTTCTTTCCATTTACCTTTCATGTTGTTGTACTATCAGACTCTATGGAATCCCTAGTTGTTTCCGTTTTTCCTTTAAATAAGCCTGTTATTCCTAGAATCAGACTATGTCCCAATCCTATGTACTGTGACCTTTAAAATTTCAATAATTATGTGCTATTGTTCCATTTACTCTCAACTGTTATTTTATATTTTTATCATCATATCTGCTTAATTTGGAAACTTGACCCCATATGTAAATGAGAATGCCATACGATACCCTCGAATCATTTTATCATTCATATCTGTTTTGACACAACTCTTATTTCAGGATCATGCCTCCCAAAAAGAAGAACCCAACAACCACTTCCACCACAGACCCAAATATTCTTCGACTACTGGAAACCTTGCAACAATAAACCAATGTTATAGCTCAACAACAACTAACTCTTCAACAACGAATTGAAAACCAAGATAACCTGAGCCACACCAACCACTTGAACCACCAGTACCACCTGGACAAATTGTCACCTTCAAGGCTTTTCAGAATGTGAATCCACCTGCATTTCATGATACCACTAATCCAGTGATAGCTAACACATGGATCAAGGAGATGGAAAGGGCTTTTGAGTTGGTACAGTTAGGAGATGATCAGAAGACGCCATATGCTACTTACTTCTTGAAGGGAGAAGTCATCTATTGGTGGGAATCAGTAAAGGCTATGGAAGTCACTCAGCAGGTTTCTTGGGAGAGATTTAAGAAGTTATTTCTGGACAAGTATTACCCTAAGTACATGCAGAATCAGATGGAGCTAAAATTTCTTGAGTTGATGCAAGGGAACATGACTGTATTGGAGTATGAGAAGAAGTTTACTGAGTTGTCAAGATTTATGACAAAGTATACCATCACTGAGGAGGAAAAAGCAAAGAAATTTTAGCAAGGGTTGGAGCCTTGGATCAGAGATAGGGTGGCTATGTTTGAGCTTGAAACTTATGCGGGAGTAGTAAAGAAAGCTGCTCTGATTGAGAATAATGGGATGCAGTCAAGGAAAGAGAGGGATAACAAGAAGAGGATAGTTCCATTTTATGGAGAAAAGTCTGAAGCTGGAAGTTCGCAAGATCGGAATATAAAGAGGATTGGTTTCAAGAAGGGCGGAAATTTTCAAAAGAAGGGAAATTTGGGCAAAAGGCAAGAATCAAAAGGGAACAACCAGGCAAGCCAAGGGCAAGTTGGAGAAAACAGGTTCGAGAGACCGGAATGCAAGCACTGTGGAAGAAGGCACCCCGGAGTATGCAATAAGCTGAGCATGACCTGTTATAGGTGCAATCAGAAGGGACATTTGGCGAATGAGTGCAAGATGCCGAAGCAAGGAGTTACGTGCTACAAGTGTGGGAAGACTGGACATATGGCTAGGGAGTGTAAGGCAACCGGACCAGTCAAAGCTCTGATGAACGTGGCAAGTACCAGTGCAAGCGTGCCAACTGAGGTATTGGCATTACCTCCACCACCTGCACCAATCCCGCAAGAAACAGCAAGGACATTTGATTTGAAGATGAAGGATGCTGTACAGAATTCGGAAGTGATAGCAGGTACACTTTTACTCAATAATGTCAAAGCTAAAGTATTGATTGATTTGGGAGCAACAAGATCTTTTATATCAGAATTTTTTGTTGATAAGCTCCAATGTGATAAAATGGTTATGAGTGAGGTAGTAAATGTGGTAATTGTGAACCAAGAGAAGATTCCTGTGAATCAATTTTGTCCAAAGTGTGAGATTGATATTTCGGGGTATAAGTTCTCAGCCGACTTGATACTCTTCAAGTTGGGAGAGTTTGATATAATTTTAGGAATGGATTGGTTAGGAGAGAATAGCGCTCAGATAAATTGTAAGACCAAGAGAGTGTATTTAAAGACGAAGAGTGGAGAGAAGGTAGTATTTAAGGGGCAGAGGCAAGAGCAACTATTTCTTACAGTTGTTCAGGCTAAGAAGTTACTTAGAAAAGGTTGTGAGTCATTCCTAGCATATGTAGTGGATTCAGATAGAGGCAATCTCAGAATGGAAGATATTCCTGTAGTTAACGAGTTCCCCGATGTGTTTTCTGACGAACTACCAGGCTTACCACCAGATCGACAAATTGAGTTCGAGATTCACCTTGCTCCAGGCACGGAACCAGTTTCAAAGGCCCCATATAGGATGGCACCAGCAGAAATGAAAGAGTTGGCGAGCCAGCTACAAGAATTATTGGATAAAGGAGTGATACGACCAAGTACGTCGCCATGGGGAGCACCTATTCTGTTTGTAAGGAAGAAAGATGGGAGTATGCGTCTATGCATAGAATACCGGGAGTTGAATAAGGTGACGATCAAGAACCGCTACCCGCTACCAAGGATAGATGACCTTTTTGATCAGTTGAATGGAGCAAAATGCTTTTCGAAGATTGATTTGAGATCGGGATACCATCAATTAAAGATCAAAGAAGAAGATATTCCTAAGACCGCATTCAGGACCAGATATGGGCATTATGAATTCCTAGTAATGCCGTTTGGATTGACCAACGCTCCGGCCGTATTTATGGATCTGATGAATCGGGTATTTAAGAAGTATTTGGACAAATTTGTCGTGGTATTCATTGATGACATCCTTATTTATTCTAAGTCGGAAGAAGAGCATAAGCAGCACCTCTGGATAGCATTGGAGATACTCCGACAAGAGAAGTTGTATGCCAAGTTTACCAAATATGAGTTTTGGTTAAAGGAAGTTCAATTTTTGGGGCATGTTATTGGAAATGAGGGAGTTAAAGTGGATCCGGCAAAGATTGAGGCAGTTATGAGTTGGGAGAGGCCAAAGACTCCTACGGAAGTGCGAAGTTTTCTAGGATTGGCCGGATACTATAGAAGATTCGTCAAGAATTTCTCGAAGATCGCCACGCCATTGACCAAGTTAACCAGAAAGAATCAAAAGTTTGAATGGAGTGCAGAATGTGAAGATAGCTTTCAAGAGTTAAAGCAGAAGTTGGTAACAGCTCCGGTGTTGGTACTTCCAGATGATCAAGGGAATTTTGTAATATTCAGCGACGCTTCACATAAGGGTTTGGGTTGTGTGTTGATGCAATACAGTAAAGTGATCGCATATGCGTCAAGACAGTTGAAGCCGCATGAGTTAAAGTACCCGACGCATGACTTGGAACTAGCCGCCATAGTGTTCGCACTCAAGATCTGGAGACATTACCTCTATGGAGAGAAGTGTGAAATCTACACGGATCAAAAGAGTTTAAAATACATTTTTACTCAAAAAGAGCTCAATATGAGGCAGCGGAGATGGCTGGAATTGATCAAGGACTTTGACTGTTCGATAAATTACCATCCTGGAAAGGCGGACGTAGTGGCCGATGCTCTGAGTAGGAAGGAGAGATTGAATATGATGATAACATCAAAAGAGTTATCTGAAGAAATCGAAAGATTGGAATTGGAACTTTGTGCTTATGGAAAAGTCGAGGAAGTTTGTCGTGCAATGACCTTTCAGCCAACACTAGTGGAAAAGATAAAGAAGTGTCAAAGAGGAAGTAATGGAAAAAGAGAAGAATCAGTTATCTGGAGAGGAGATTAATACTCAAAGGGATGGGCAAGGGATACTAAGGTTTTCATCCAGAATATGGATTCCCCATGTACCTGAATTAAAGAATGAGATCCTCCATGAAGCCCACAATTTGAAATTTTTAATCCACCCGGGAAGCACCAAGTTGTATCGAGACTTAAAGAAGAACTTTTGGTGGCCAAATATGAAGCGAGACGTGGCAGAATGGGTTGCGAAGTACTATACTTGTCAGAAAGTAAAGGCAGAACATCAACGACCAAGCAGATTAATTCAGCCCCTGAAGGTTCCCGAATGGAAATGGGAAAATATCGCTATGGACTTTATAGTGGGACTACCGCGAACGAAATCCGGGCATGACGCAATATGGGTTATAATTGATCGTCTTACGAAATCGGCGCATTTCCTTCCAATAAATGAAAAGTCGTCACTGGACAAGTTGGTTCATCTGTATGTGCACGAAATCGTACTAAGGCATGGAGCACCCGTATCAATAGTTTCAGACAGAGATCCCCGATTTAACTCGAGATTCTGGAAGCAATTTCAGGAATGTCTTGGCACAAAGTTGAATATGAGCACGGCGTACCACCCGCAGACTGATAGCCAGATTGAAAGGACAATTCAAATGATTGAAGACATGTTGCGCAGTTGTGTAATCGATTTTGCAGGAAGTTGGGACGACCATTTACCGTTGATTGAATTCTCTTACAACAACAGCTATCATTCCAGTATCGGCATGCCACCATACGAAGCTTTGTACGGGCGAAAATGTAGATCACCAACAAGTTGGGATGAAGTGGGAGAAGGAAGAATTCTCGGCTCAGAATTGGTACAACAGTTGCATGACTCGGTCAAGTTAATTCAGAAAAGGTTGCTTGCTGCTCAAGATAGACAGAGGAAGTATGCGGATCCAGCGCGTAAGGACGTTCAATTCCAAATTGGCGAAGCTGTGTTGCTGAAGGTGTCACCTAGAAAAGGGTTGATGAGATTTGGCAAGAAAGGGAAGTTAGCACCTAGATACATAGGTCCTTTTGAGATTTTGAGTCAAGTGGGAAAGGTGGCCTATGAGTTGGCCTTACCACCTCAATATCAGCATGTGCATAATGTATTCCATGTGTCGTTGCTTAAGAAGTACAATCCTGACGCTAGCCATGTGATAGAATATGAACCTGTAGAAATTCAGGCAGACCTGTCATTTATGGAGCAACCGGTTAAAATACTCGACTGGCAAGTAAAGAGTCTTAGAAATAAGTCAGTAAAGTTGGTAAAAGTACTTTGGAGGAACCCTAAGGTCGAAGAGTCGACTTGGGAGTTAGAGTCTGATATGCGTTCCTGGCATCCTCATCTTTTCTCTTAGATTCTGGGGACAGAATCCCTTAAGGGGGAGAGGATGTTACGACCGGCATTTTATGTAATATTATTTGTGGATTGGGTATAATATTTAAGTCAAATGAAAATATATTCAATGATTGTACGCTAGTGTGAGTGAAAATTTCTGCATTATAAATTTGCTTTGTGTAGTATATGATTTTTCAAAGCAAGAGTTTATTTAATTTCTTTATTTTTGATTTATAAGGAATATTCTAAGCTTTGGAAATTTTTTCTTTTAAAAGGTATTTTGTTCACAAATTTTGAAAATGATTTTATAAAGTCTCTAAGAATCCAAGTTATTTTATGGTATAAATTTTATAATTTTTGAACTTGTATTTTATTTTATAAAAATAAATCTTTATAAATTTTATTTGTTATAATTAGCAAATTACATGGCTACCCTTGCATGCAAATACTCTTCCAATTCAACTAAGGGGCAAGGAAGATATTTCCAACCCCACTAACTTTCATTCTACTAACCAAATTACCACTTTACCCTTGCATGCAAATCTACCTAACTATATTGGAAGGTTACTCTTGTAAAATCTCAAATCCACTCACTTTTGGCCAAATAAAAACCAAACTAACATGATTATTACTCCACATTCACCCCACCATTTCTACACTCCTCCTTTCCTCCCCCTCCTCTCGGCTCTCCCCTCTCCTCTCGGCTTTTTGGCCGAAGCCATACCCCCCTCCCTTTTCTTCATTCTTCATTCAAGCTCCCACTTTGCAATCAAGTAAATGTTACTTCCTATATCTTGATCATACATAATTCAAAGAGTGATGAGTGAAAAGTTTAAGTTTAAAGGTTGCATGTAAATGTTTTAGTGAAACTCAAAATACAACTTTGATTCTTGTGAGTTTAGGGTTGTTTTTGAGAGGACTACAAGGAATGGAGAAGTGCTAAATCTTGAGAGGGAAACTCTTGATGATTAAATGGCCATTCCCATCCATTTCATTCGGCCATGACCATATGAGAGCCGAATGAATGGTCCTTAAGACTATTATTGTTGCTTAAATCAATTTTTGCATGTTTATGTGATAATGACTTGAATTTTGTGGTGAAAATTTGATAAAACTCTTTGCATGCTAAGTGATCATCTAGGTATATCTTATGCTAGGCTTGCATGTCAATTTTATGATAGAACATATGTAGAACATGTGTTGTTTTGGATTGAAAAACCCGAAGGCATGCATGCATGTGGAATTCTCTTAGAATGTTGTAAGATTTTGATCATTTGGAAAGATTTTGTTAGTGAGCCTTAATTTCAGTAGGAATAATGTTTTAATATTGATTTATGCTTCTTGTTACATGGTAATAATTCATGATTATCTTTTATAAAAATATATATCTTGTTATTTCAAAAACATGAAGATTTGTGATTTGTGAAGTGTAGTCTCTTTCGTTTTGCCATAATTGTACCTTAGGTAAGGATGATCTCACCAAGGTTATTTTGAGAATAAGGGAGTTAGTTCAGTAGAATACAATGTATAAGTCTTGGTTTAAGTATTGAGTCGTTGTTAGTTGAGTTTGTCAAGTCAAAACCTTGGAAAAAGAGAGTTATAGTTTCTGCAGAAAAATCAGTATAGCACCCTGAGGTTTAGAGTGAGTTTTGACCATGTCATTGGTGTGCACTTTGAGGCCCAAGCTACCAGAAGTTAGTATTGGGAGTATATAAAAGGTTTTAGGAGTTGGTTGGAGGTTTGCATGTCATTTGATTAGGTGCACAAGTAGAATAACAAAATCTGTCCAGCAGGGGACAGTTTTGTTGTAACTTAGAAATAGGGAGATTTGACCATGTCATGGGTAGGCCCTCATTAGGCCCTAATTGGGCCTTAGTTAGAGGGAGTGTCAGAGAAGTTTTTCCAACCATAGTTCATAGGATATGAGTTAGAACCATGTGTCACAAGTTAATTCAAGTCAGGGCATTTTCTGCCCAGAAAAAACAGGGGAACCTTGGACTTTTAGCTTAGGCCCAAGAAGGCCCAAGCCAGGCCCTTGAGCCACATCAAGTTTTTGAGATGCCCTTAGGTCAGGAGAGTCTTGTGTAAAAGTTTTGAAGCAAAACTTGTAGTTTAAGAGTGTCTAATGTACTCAAGAAACCATAGTTGTCATTCTGAAATTTGCACCAGTGAGCACTTTCACTTATCACATAGTTTTAGAACACTTAGAAGTGAGTATTAGGTCGACCACCATAGTTGTAAGATAGTATAAGGTCAGTAGAGCAAAAGGCACAAGTGAGGGTCAATAGGTTTTGGATAATTTAGGAAAGGCACATCGAGTTAGGAAGCCAAAATTTGAAGATCTTGTCTAGTTTAGCGACCAAGTGACTTAAGTTGTGAGTCGAGATCATCCAAGCCTAGTGTTACATTATGGTGTTATTTGGTATTAATATACGATATGTGATTATGTGGCTACGTGTGTACATTTGAAATATAAAGGTGGATATAAATTAAGTGCATATAGGCCTAAGTGCCATCCGTGTTTAATTTCGGGTTGTAAATAGGTTGAGATGGTAAGAATATATTATAATGAGGATTATTATTACTTATGTAGGATCTCGAGACGAGGGAAAACTTGCCATAAAAGTCGAGTGAAGCTTCAGTTGCTCCTACCAGTCAGACCAGACCAGCCTATCTCAAGGCAAGTGATTCAACTTGACCTTCATGTTTACTATAAACAGTTCATATTTATTGATGCAATTATCCTGAGTCATTTTGATATGTTTAAATCAAGCGTATCTCTCGCTTATCTTTGAATTACATAGAGATGCCATGAACCCTCAAGTATGTATTGCAAGTAGTTCAAAAGTCTTTTCATGATAGTTAAATGCCATGATAAAATAAAGAGTTGTTATAATACTTGATTGATCCTCTTGATTAACATGATGATGATTCCTAAGTATTGATATCTCATCCTGATGCTTGAACCGCTATAGAACCTTACCTTGAACTTTGATAGTCAGAAACTTACCAACATGATTCCTCATTGATTGATACCCTCTTTCCTATCCTAAAGCTTGACAATTCTGATATATACATTCATCCTGAGATAGAGATCATTACCTTAACACCCATAGTATTCGTGAAGCTTATCTTCTTAATGATCCAACACCTGTACCTTGACGAGAAACCATTGCTTTAAGCCTAGTTTGGCATTACCCCTTCATATTATCTATTAGTCTCACCATATTTTCCTGTCCAAGTTCTGACATATGAAAACCCTTTTGGTTACCCTAATAGAGTAAAGTTTTGTGAATCATGGCCTTGAGATTTAGTACCATATTTCCCGTGTTTCGAGTTGATCTATATTCCCTTAATAAAAATGTGTACTGTTAAAAGAGATTTTGTTACAATTCGGCATCAGCTTTTGAAATAAATAAAATATGGGTTTTCAGTCCCAAAGTGGGATAAATGTTTTCTTGAATAGTGGATCTGGACTGAGACGCGAGTCCTTTCCACACTTATTTTAGGCTTAAAAGTTGCCTAGGGATTCCCGTTAATGTTTTAGAACCCAGCGAGGTTCGGGATTACTTCGCGGCTGATCACCGGCTGTAATCCGTAGCATCATAAAATGATTTTGATTAAGACATGATTTTTAAAATTGTTTTGATACAAGCAAAATGATGCCATCTCACATAGTTTTATCTCTCGTTATCATTAGTTATGTCTCTCCATTGGCATTCTTAAAAGTATATCTCGATTTATGTTTTGTGTTGTGTTGTTAGCACTTGTTGAGCATTTGGCTCACTTCTTGCTTTACCCTGATGTTACAGCTAGCAGCTATGGTTAGATTCAAGTAGAGTGCCCGTAATACCTGTGATGCTGATGCTTATGTTCGAGCTCAGGTAGAATAAGTATAATAGTTGTGTGAGGACTCGGTATTTGTAATCAGATGTAATAGTTGGTAGTGTTGGGCTGTTCCAAACCCTAAACTATAAGATCTTGGATTTGGTTGTGTATTCTTCATTAAAATGTTGTAATAGCTATATTTATTTTGCTGTTAAAGTTGGGGGTGTGACACAAACGGCCCCATGAAGTCGATTCCCCAAACATCGAAGACTTCAACCTCGAGAAGCACATTAAGAGGCATCTCATCCCTCTTTGACATATTACCCACACGCTGGCATCGATCGCACTTCAAAACAAAGTGATGTGCATCCTTAAACAATGTAGGCTAGAAGAATCCCGCTTGAAGGACACGAGCTACTGTCTTCTCTCCACCATAGTGACCTCCATAAAAAGTCGAATGACAGTTTCACAAGATCCCCTCATTTTGCTATACAGAATACATCTCTAGATGATTTGGTCAGCTCCTTGCCTAAACAAATATGGTTCATCCCACATGTACCACTCTACTTCATGAAGAAACTTCTTCCTTTGAGCGTACGACAAGCCTGAAGGCATGATATTACTCACAAGGTCGTTCACAATGTCTGCAAACCACGGTTCTTCCTCTTGCACCCCAAACAGCTGCTCATCGGGAAAAGACTCATTTATCAATGTCTTATCTTATGAAGTTGCACTTAGATCTTCCAAACGAGAGATATGATCAACGACTTGATTCTCAGTACATTTTCTGTCCTTGATCTCTAATTCAAACTCCTGAAGCAAAAGAACCCATCTAATCAATCTAGGATTTGTGTCTTTCTTCGATACAATATACCAAATAGCAGCGTGATCAGTGAAAACTGTCACCTACGTTCCAAGCAAATAAGATCAAAACTTCTCAAAACCGTAGACAATGGCCAAAAGTTCTTTCTCAGTACTAGTATAATTTAGTTGAGCACCATTGAGGGTCCTACTAGCATAGTAGACCACATGAAATATGTTGTTCTTTCTCTGCCCAAGAATTGCTCCCACTACATAGTCACTTACATCGCACATCATCTCAAAAGGTTCATTCCAATCAGGTGCAGTTATGACAGGTGTCGTGATCAAACTCTTCTTCAAAAACTCAAAAGCAACTAGGAACTCGTTATCAAACTTGAACGGGACATCCTTCTCCAAAAGATTGCACAAAGGTTTAGAGATTTTGAGAAGTCCTTGATGAACCGCCTATAGAAATCCGCATGACCAAGAAAGCTGTAAACTTCCTTAACAGAAGTTGGAGGAGGAAGATTTTCAGTGACTTCCACCTTGGCTTTGTCCACCTCAAGACCCTTATTAGAGACCTTGTGACCAAGAATAATTCCCTATTGCACCATAAAGTGACATTTCTACCAGTTGAGAACCAGATTGGTCTCAACACACTTTTTAAGAACGTCGCCAAGATTCTGCAAGCACTCATAAACTGAATCTCCAAACACAGAGTGGTCATAAATGAACACCTCCACATTCTGACCAATCATGTCAGAGAAAATAGCCATCATGCATCTCTAAAATATGGCCGGTGCTTCACACAACCAAAAGAAACTCTTCTAAAGGAGAAAGTACCAAAAGGACATGTGAAAGTAGTATTTTCCTGATCTTCCGGAGCAATGCAAATCTGATTATAGCCCGAATAGCCATCCAGAAGACAGTATTACTCATGCCCAACTAACCTGTCAAGCATCTGATCAATAAAAAACAGAGGGAAGTGATCATATCTCATGGCCTTGATTAGCTTCTTGTAATCCATAAAACTCTTCATCTCGTGACTATTCGAGTAGGAATGAGCTCATTCTTCTCATTAGCAACAATGGTGATACCTCCTTTCTTTGATACACACTGAACTAGACTCACCCAAAAACTGTCAGAAATGGGATTGATGATCCCTGCATCCAGCCATTTGAAAATTTCCTTCTTCACAACTTCTTTCATGATCGGATTGAGCCTTCTTTGTTGCTCAAAAGTAGGCTTGCTACCTTCCTCTAGCAGAATTTTATGCATGCAATAGGAAGGGCTGATTCCCTTAATATCTGCTATCGTCCATTCAATTACGTGTTTGAACTCTCTCAGAATTCTTAAGAGTTTTTCCTCATCACTACCTAAAAGGTCAGATGCAATAATCATAGGCAAGGTAGATGCATCACCTAAAAAAGCATACCTTAAGTGTTCAGAAAATGGTTTAAGCTCAAGTGTACGAGCTTCCTCAATAGATGGCTTGAGGCGCTTTGAAGATTTGTTCAGCTCCTCCATTCCAAGAGAATCAAAAGACATATCCATCTTCCGCTTCCAGGGAGAAGCAATTAAATATTGCAACTTCTCATCACCTTCATCATCTTCACTAACAGAATTCCCAACAAGGCCTTTTCTAAGGCATCCGACCTTAGCAATTGATCAAGTTCTGAAGAAACCACAGAATCGACCAACTCCACCTTTAAGCACTCCTCATTTTCCGTAGGGAACTTCATGGCATTGAACACATTAAAAGTTATATGCTGATCCAGAACTCGCATGGTGAGCTCACTCATCTACACATCTATCAAGGTTCGTCCTGTAGCCAAAAAGGGTCTTCCCAAAATTATGGGAATCTTCTTATCCTCCTTGAAATCAAGAATTACAAAATCAGCAAGAAATATGAGTTTATCCACCTTGACCAAGAAATCCTCTACAATGCCTCGTGGATATGTAATACAACAATTAGCCAACTGCAATGTCATATAAGTAGGCTTCAGATTAGGTAAGTCCAACTTCTTGAAGATTGACAAAGGCATCATATTGATGCTAGCTCCCAAGTCACATAGGCATTTGTCAAATGACACTTTTCCAATGGTGCAAGGAATACTGAAGCTTCCAGGATCCTTAAGCTTCGGAAGCAACTTCTGTTGCAGCACAACACTGCACTCCTCCATGAGAGCAACTGTCTCTAAGTCATCAAGCTTCACTTTCCGAGAAAGTATACCTTTCATAAACTTCACATAACTAGGCATGTGTGCAAGAGCTTCAGCAAAAGGTATGTTGATATGAAGTTTCTTGAACACCTCCAGACACTTCTCAAAGTACTTATCCATCTTTTTCTTCTACAGCCTCTTAGGAAAGGGAGATGGAGGATAGATCTGTTTCTCCCATGTATTACCCTCATGAGGAGTGTGTTCAATAATAGTCTTCCTTGGTTCCACTTCAGCTTCCTTCAGCACTTCTCCTTCAGCCATAGCTTCTTTATCCGAAACTTGAGAGTGTTCGGGATTTGTAACCTTCCCAGACCTCAATATAATTGCCTTTACCTGCTCCTTAGCTTCCCTCTTTCCTGGTACTTCAGTGTCACTAGGGAGTGTACCAGGTTGATGATTTAGCAAGGCATTGGCAATTTTCCCAATTTAATTTTCCAAGATCTTGATAGAAACCGCTTGGCTCTTGCACATGAGCCTCAACTCCTCCAATTCAGACATTTCATTAGACTGTTACAGCTGGAGTTGTTGTCCTGGTGCATATTGCGGTTGCTGAAAACCAGGGGGTTGTACTGCTTTGCTGGATACTGCTGATAAGGTTGCTAAACCGTATTCTGAGTGTTGCTCCAGATAAAGTTAGGATGATTGCAGTTATTAGGATGATAGGTCGCTGGCACAGGTTGCTGCGACCTCTGAAAGTTGCTCACGAACTGAGTGATTCACTAGAAATAGCACATTGCTCCGTCTCATGGGCACCAGCACAAAGCTCACAAACACTAGTGATCTGATTAACTCCAAAATTAGCCAAACAATCCACCTTAATCGCCAAATCCTTAAGCTGAGCAACTATGGTAGTAGCTGTATCTAACTCCACAATTCCTGCTACCTTGCCCTGAGATAGTCTCTGAGTAGGATTCTAATGTTTATTAGAAGCCATTAGTTCAATCAATTCATAAGCTTCATCGTAGCTTTTAGCCCACAAGGATCCTCCTAATGCTGCATCAAACATGGGTCTAGAAGTAGCACCTAGTCTATTATAGAAACAGTTAATGATCATCCAGTTAGGAATCCCATGATGAGGGTACTTCCTAAGCATCTCCTTATAACGATCCCAAGCCTCACATAAGGATTCCCCAGATTGCTGAGCAACTTGAGTAAGTGTGTTTCTGATCGCAGCCGTGTTCACCATATGAAAGAATTTAGTTAAGAACTTTTGAGCAAGATCCTCCATTTGGTGATAGACCCTGGTGGTAGAGAATGTAACCATCACTTCACTTTATCCCGCAGAGAGAATGGGAAAAGCCTCAACTTAATAACATCTCCAGAAACTCCATTGAACTTAAAAGTGTCGCAGATCTCTTTAAAATCTATGATGTGCATGTTGGGGTCTTCTGTCGAAGAAACCCCAAACTAAACTAAGTTATGTATCATCTGAATAGTGCTCGACCTGATCTCAAAGGTATTAGCCAAGATGGCTGGTCAAACAATGTTAGACTGAATATCATTGATCTTCGGTTGAGAGTAGTCCATCAAAGCCTTTGGATTTGCCTCTGGTTCTCCTATTACAATAAGAACTTCTTCTTCTTTCTCAACTAAGATCTTTTTTTCAACTTTCTCCTCGACTACAACTTCTTCCTCAGCTTGATCCAGTGTTCTCTTACGAGACCGAGAACGCGTATGCATACACGCTCTCTAGAGTACCTGAAACACAAAAAGGAATTAAGTAACAATGTCCGAGTCACTAAACTTTAACGACCAATGATGACAAACACATAAACTAAAAATTAACACCGATATCCCAGCCAATGGCACCAAAAACTTTTTAGGGCTGAAATACACGCTAATATTCACGCAAGTATACGCGATCGCAAGTAATATAGAATAAATTATAGTTTGTTCCCACAAGGATTGGTTTAGGTTCATTTCAATCAATGTATCTATGCAACAATGGAATGGTTATAATCCAATGCTAAGACGAATAACAAATTGAGGTTGTTTATAACAACAATTAACTAAGACATTATACTAAAGAACATTAACTACGAGAGTAAAGAGAGTTAAATACTATATTACACAAGCATGGGTATCTAACTTCATTAAATACTTCATCCAATAGCCTTTTTGTTCTTAACATTAGCATGTAACGGTGATGACACTAATCATATAACACAGAACTGATAATAGCCAACTTTCGTTGTACGGTTACCATACTACCAGACATCCATAAAAGAGATAGAAGCTGAATAGACACCAATTATATTGAGACCCTATATATCTACAGATTTTGACAACATATAGGTTTAACGAACAAGTCATCTATCATGATTACATAAGGAAAGTAAGATGGTTAAAATTACCTACGAATCATGCATATCAAATACATGAACCTATGCTAGCATGGCAAGTTCTAAACCCTTAAATTCACTTTCACTTCATAAAAGATTAACTCGCTATTTTATAAGTTCGCAAAGCTCATAAAACAAATAAGCACAACCAATACTAGGTTATCTTACATTCACCACATACCAAGGCATCGAAATAAATTAACTAAAGAAATCCATAAATAAATCCGTTAGAACCCCATGATAACGATTAACCCATAATCGGACTCATCATTAACGTGGGTTCCGATGAAAGCATGGTATAATAAACGTAGTCTTTATACTGAAAAAATAATAAACCAAGTAGGAAATAAGAGTATAGCTTCACGAATAAGAAAACTAGCATCAAAAGTTATAACTTAAAACAAAGAATCACAAGTATAAACTAGATCTTATTCACTTTGGTTGAATTGTGCTCTACGGTATTCATATACCTTCTCCTTAAGCTCTGGTACGTCTTGTTATGAAAACGACCTCAAGTTATGTATATATAGTAGCCCATGCAGATTAGAAGTCTAACGGACTAAAATTCTAGAAGAAACAGGATTTAATTTTCCCGACCTAGCGCGGCCGCACGCTTCACGAGCGCGGGCGCACTGACATTCTGCTCTTTGGGCGCGGCCGTGCGCTACTACAGCACGGGCGTGCCGTCTTTCTAGAGAAATTTCTGACTTCTTCTTCTCTTGTTGGTTTGAGTTAGTCTTTTCATGAGCTTTTATTCTAGACATCATCCTAACATCATATTAGTATCAAAATAATGCTAAATCACCTGAGTTCCTGATAAATGCCTGAAATGCAAAACACTACAAAAACACATTAAAAACACCAAAAACTCGAGTACAAAACACCAATTCAAAGCTTTACGGAGCGTTATAAAGTGACATAAATGACACTCAACAAAACCCTAATGATAAGATCCCGGATATGATCCCTCAAACGATCAACGAGAACGAGAGTGAAGCGAACCGTAAAACAAATACGCGACCAATGATCAAGCTTGTACAAGGAGCACGAGTGATTAACCAAGCTATTATAACTAATGAAAGGGATTAGAGCAAGATGACATCATCATCACTCTATAAGAATTAGTCAAGTGGCTAGATGGTGAGGTAAGCATGGTGATGCAATCATTAATCAAGATATTTATCCAAGATTAAACCTCTACCAAGTATTATAATCACATTTTTAACCAAGCAACTCATTTCTTCTCTCCCCACCCTGTAGCTTCGACTTTTTCATGAAAATAGAGGTTTAGTAATTCAAAGTCCAAACTTGGCTCATTCATAATTTTCAAGGTAATTCCCATGGCTTCTTGATATTATAACTTAGTTATCCTAGAAGTTTGTGCTTTAAAAACCATGTCTTTCTTAGCTAATTATTTATCAAAGATGATGATGAATAGTGAAGAATAGTAACTTTGAAGAACTAACTTTGATTTCTTGATTTCTTTTGGAAGTTCAAGGTTGTTTAAGCTTAGATCAAGGTTCTCTTAGGAATTTCAAGGCTCTTTGATTGTATTAAGAAGCTCCAAGAAGGTATAACCAAGCTTTCCCCCTTTGATTTAAGTTATAAGTTTGTATGAGTTTGGATTGTAAATGGATGTTTTAATGGTTGAATTAGTGAATGAGAGACTAAGCATGTATAGTTATATATGTAAGTTATTGTAGTTGATTATTGAGTCATGATTATACTTGGTGTTAAAGTAATGATCCATGGAAGTGTTGGCATATAAATTGGTGTATTAGGATTTTGGTTTGTTTGTGGTTTATGTTTGGATTGTTGTGGTTGGATTTGTATTGATTCAGTGTTGTTAAAATTTGGAAATCATGAATTTGATGCCCGATTTTTCAATGACTATTTTTTGTGTAACTTTTTTCCTCAAAAACCCTTCTATTAAAATCACCACTGCCACGATTAGCTAGGTTATGTTTTAATATTTGTTTTTATATGTGGATCGCTTTAATCCGATTTACAGTTTAGGAGAAACGACCATTTTAAGTAACAGAATTTCGCAAGCGAACCCCTACCCCTCGAGTAACTTTGAAACCATGTTTAAGGCCCCTAAAAGATATATCGTAACACAAAAAAATTATGCAAAGTTTCTTAAGCAGTTAGTAAGGTTCTCGCGAATGATTCGCCTTAAAGTTTTTAACGGTCAATTTTATAAAAATGGTGGAGCCGAGGGTACGCGAATGACTAACGTAAACTTTAAGCATGAAAGCGAGCGTTATGGTATGTATGAGTAAAGTCTAGTTACTTAAGGGACCGAGGATTAATTCTGGGTTATGTTATTATTTATAGGTTACTGGACCCACCCTAAGCTCATTACCACCCCTATACACTCATGCAAGTTTTCTACCTGTATTACTGTTTTTGTGATGATATACATATATATATATATACGCACACGTTATCTTCAGATATTTGCATGTGTATTATTAGCATAATCTTGTGATATATATATATATATATGCATGTATATTTTGGAAAGCATGTTGATACGATATATATATATATACATGCATGTTTTGAAATCGTGATATTTCATTGTCAAATACAATTGCTTTAAAGTAGAGCTTACTGGTTACATAATACCTATGCTAGTATTTAGCGATATTTTTCCTATCCCCTTATAGTAGGCCATACAAGTTTAACATTGTACCTAAACCGAGAGGCGATGTTTCCGAGTATATTATATATAGTTTTCAAAATTTTAATCGAATAATACTTATTTGATAGTTTTAAATTATAAGTGAATATTATTTTATGAGTATTCATTTAAGATTTTTATTACGGCCAAAGATTATTCTGATTATTCGAATATAGATTTTACTTATGAAACTATTTTATTTAGTAAATGAATATTAATTCGAGGACTAATGACACAGCTTATTTCATTAAATAATATTCTTTATTTCCTAAAAGAATAATGTTTCGATATTCGCCTAATAATTTTGAAAATGATTGATATTATTTAAATCATCCTTACTTAAAATATTTTCAGAGAATATTTTCGAACTTTATCAAAACCATTTTCAAAAGTATAGAGAGGACCCAAAACCTTGTTTTTATGTTTAGATCTTCTTAATGAAGGGATTTAAATATTCACTCATAATAGGGGATCCTCCTCAGTGTTGTATTTTTTTATATTCACAACAAAGTTGCTGAATAGATAAAGAAGTTTTTGATTACTTACCCAACATTCGGGAAGTAAATCCTTGGAACAAGTTTAATCCATTAACAGGCATCGCCGTGGAATTATGAGTAAGTTTTCCTTTCCAACGAGATACGGCTTCTTGGTGGAGCCGTATTAACAAGTTTTACTTGGGGAAAAGGGAGACGAGCTTTATTTTTCAGAGTCATGGAGTTCAGCCGAACTAGGAGTAGCGTAAGTGGTCAAATGGCGTTGGTCCAGCCTTATTTTATTGGCCGAAATGGCCCAGAAGTTCCATTGAGACGGTCCATTGCTTAGGAGTCCAGCGTTCGGTCGATAAATAAATCCGGCTGTTCTCCTTTACATGTAGAAAATTATGGGGTTGTACTACTACGACTGATCATCGTAAGTTGTCTTTCTGGCGCGACAAACTCCCGTAATGAATTCACCATCTAGTTTGGATATCTTCGCAACACTACTCAGAGCACTTCGATAGAAAAGCTATGACTGGGTGACTGATGAGTGTTGGCTGGGTCAAGATTTCAAAATGATGTTTTTCATCAAATGAAGTATCTTGTAACTTCATCTATAAGATAAACTTTCAAAAATTGTTGATACTTTGAATAATAGTAGTTTCAAAGAGTTTGTGGATAAGATATATGATTATATTGAAGTATCTTGTAATAACCCCCAAAATTTTGAACTTTTTATAACCCTTGTGAATAGTGTTTTAGCTGAATGAGAAAACTTTTCATGCCACACTATGTAGGGGTTCTGTTATGGATATTCTGAGATTTTATTAGTACTCTACATGGTATATAAGTGTATGTAAAGATCACCAGAATCCAATTCCGAACACATTGATTTTTCCCGGAAATCCACTAGATACGGAAAGAATTAAGTATAAGGTAACAGGATAAAAAGGATTTAAATTAAAGGATTATAAGAGAGGATCAAAAAAGGAATATAATATATTGAGAAAGGTTAAGGGAACCTAAGTAATAAGATCCCGGGTATGATCCCTCAAACGATAAACGAAAACGAAAGTGAAGCGAACCGTATAACAGATCAGCGGTCATTAGGCAAACAATTAGGAAGTTAATCAAAGAGATTAGTGGAGATGATGTCTCCCAACCAATGAAAAGAGGACAAGAGGGGAAGATGACATCATAGCATGACATAAGCATGACATGGGAAGGAAGGAGGTGTGGTTGAATGAGAACCACACAAAGTCCAAGGCTAAAAAGGTAATTAACTAAATCAAAAACAAAACCAAATCAACCAAGCCAAGCAAATCATTTTCATCAAAACACAAAATCATTTCTTTCTCTTCAACAAAAGCTTGCTCTCGGCTTTTTACTATTTCAAAGGCAAGAATTTTCAAAATCCAAGATCCAAGCCCCCTAAATTGGTAAGATAATTCCCTAATCATCCTTATGCATAGTTATGGCTATATCATGAGTTTAAGCACCCCATTCATTCTCAATCTTCTTCAATAAATCAATGAATAAGACAATGAATAGTGACTTCAAGAATTTTAACTTGATTTTCTTGTTTTTCCTTTAAGATCCAAGCTTTCCTAAGACTCCTCAAGGCTTCTTAAGGCTTCCTAGCTACTCCCACCACTTCAAGGAAGGTATATCATCTCCAAACCCTAGATTCCTTTGTATTATAAGATGATTTTGATTATTATGGTGATGTAGTAGCTTAATGCTTGCGGTTTAGAGTGTGGGTTGGAGTGGTAGTGAAATGGAATGGTGAATCTTGTTATTTTGGTTAAATGAACTTAAGTATAGTTAAATTCAAGCTTAGGCATAAGTATAAATGTTAATATTGAATTGATTGGGGCTGTTATGATGTGATAATTATGGAATTTGGTTGTATGAATGGGTTGAGGTTGAATTGTGATGGTTTTTGAATGGTTTAAAATTGGGAAATCGCGTAAACATAGCCGTCGTAATGTCCGATTTACTTTAGACTGCTTTTGTTCATAACATTAGGACCCGAGAACCCCCTTCCAGATGTTGACCATTGCCATGTTTAGATAGCTCATGTTACGAGCTTCGTTTTGATATGTAGTTCGTTTGATTCCGATGTACGGTTTAGGAGAAACGACCGTTTCAAGTAACGGCGTTTCGCGAATGAAACTTTTCCCCTCGCCTTACTTTGAAACATAGGTTAAAGACCAAAAAGGGTTAATTAATGTATGAAACAATTATGGTAAGTGTGTTAGGCAGTTGGTAAGACACCCACGAAAGAATCGCCTTAAAACTCGTAATGGTTAATTTATTAAAAATAGTGGAGCCGAGGGTACTCGAGTGACTTAAGAGAATCAGTAAGCGCAAAACAAGCGTTAGAATCTAAGTTAGTTAAAGTATAGATTTACAAGTGACTTTGGTTTAATTCCAACTTACTTGTTGTTTATAGGTTACCAGACTCATCCCGAGCCTTTTATCACCCCCAGTCGCTCAGGCAAGTTTTCTATCCGTTATACTGTTGTTGTGATGTATATGTGTATATGCATTATCTTGCGATAGATGCATGTTGGTTAATTAGCAAATGTGCGATATATTGAAGCATGCTGATATGGTATATATATGCATGCCTGTTTCGTATTGTTGCCATATATATCTGTTGGTTCAGTTGATAATACCTATGCTAGAGAATAGCAGTAATTTGCATATACCCTTAGTATAGGGATCCAAAGGTGAAAACATTTTCTAAAACCGGGAGTCGAGGATCCCGAGTAGATTTTATATATATATATATATATATATATATATATTTATATATATATATGGTTATAGTTTTCAAAACTATTAATCGAATAAGGTTTATTCGATAACTTTATTTTATTATTGAATATTATTTCGAATATTCATTCGAGGGCTTATGACTCCTTTTATTTTATTAATTGAATATTATTTGAATATTAATTTGAGGATGTATGACTCCTTTATTTTATTTAATGAATATTGTTTATAATATTCATTCGAGGTATTATGACTCCGCTTATTACTGAAATATATTCTTTATTTTATTAAAGAATAAGGTGTCAATAATCAAACTTATTTTCGATTATTCAAATAAAGATAGTACTTTCATATAAGTATATCTTTGGTTATTTAATATCCATTTCAAGAATAAGTTTTAAAACTTCTACTTCGATTATTTTTATAAGATTATTCTCTATGGGAATATTATTTAAATAATAATATTCAGATATTTTCTAAATATATTGGGACTGATTTACTTCATTAAATCAGCATTACTCCAAACACTCTTTAAAGTGTTTTCGAGTCTTCAAAATGATTTTAAAAGTTAGAGCGAATCCTAAAACTCATTTTTATATTTAAGATCTTCCTTTCAAAGGGGATTTAAATACTCGCTCAAAACCTGGGGGATCCAGCTCTGTGGTGCATTTTACATTCGCAACGTGGTTGCTGTTTTGAGAAAACAAATGAATTGATTACTTATCCAACGTTCGGGAAGTAAGCCCATCTAATTGAGTCGGCATAAGCGACAGGCCAGGGTACGGTCTATCAAAGTGTAAGTGGCTGGGTGGCAGTCCAACAACGCGTAAGAGGCCGGGTGGCGGTCCAGCACAAGGTCCTTATGTGGCCAGGGTGATGACCAGTGGGGGATTCATCCATCTACTAGTAGAAAAGGTTACTTATTGGTATCTTTGCCTGATCAGCAAGATATCTGGTTTATGCCAAAATTCTTTTTCTTTCCAAAATTCATTGGATGTTTCAAACTCTGTTCATACTTTACATAACAGAGGTTCCAGGAAATGTTTAAGAGATATATATGTGGATATATATCGGGACTAAATAAAATATCTCGTAACTTTATTTTATTCAATAATATTTCAAAGATTGAATCTATTCAAGTCTTAACTTGTGGTCTCATCTATGGGATGACTTTTTTTTTTAAACCTATAATACTTTGAACAATGGTAGTTCAAGTAGCCTTATAAATGATATAAGTATAGTGAAGTATTTGGTAACTTCATCTTCCTTTAAGCTTATATCCAGTAAGTAATTATCTTACTTTTGATAAAGGTTTTCAGTAAGTTATCTATTAGATACTTGCATTATTGATTACACTATATATTATCTTGCGAGCTGTAAGGCTCGCTCTTGCTTTATTTTTTCATCACACAACAACAGTTAGGAAGGATGGCCAGACTCCAGCAGACCCAGCGCAAGCGCGTGGGAAGCGTCCCGTGTCTTCCCGTTGATGTCATAGCTGCTATAACTGCAGAGGTAGACCTATCTGTAGATCAGACCATCTACTTTTGAGAATCAATTATGTATAATTATAACTTGTGGTAGGTAATGGCAATTAATTGTAAACTTATTAAGTAATCATTTTGGGTTGTAATAACTTTTAAATTGTGGATTCAAAGACTTGTACTTATTTCAATTTCATCTCTGAGACTATAACGGGTTGTGGTGTGTGTTAGTGTGGGGTCACAGCATAAGGTTAATTATTATTAATTAAGTGAAGTGATATTGTGGAAAGAAAGACCGTGACGACCCGGATCCCCGACCCCGGATCTGGGGGTGTTACAGAAATGGTATCAGAGCTAAGCGTTATAAACCTCAGAGATGATGCGACGATATAATAACAAACTCACAAAGATAATAAGAACTCTTGCCAAGTTCATGGTCGGACTACTTAAAGTAGTACTGACAGTTAAAACCCTTACAGGAACCCTTATAAGTATCATGATAGTAACTTAGCTCGTTTAATGTGTAGGCGCCTGAGATAGAGGACCCTGAGATGTTCGAGCGTGAGCATGATGAGGCACTGCTAGATGTTCAGGACCCCTCAGAGGAGTCAGAGACGGAGGTCATTGCTATTTCAGATGAGGAGGACCCCTCAGAGGAGTCAGAGACAGAGGTCATTGCTATTCCAGATGAGGAGGACCCAGATGAGGTCCCAGTAGCTGAGGAGCGTGTCGGACCTATGGTAGTGTATGTTGGTACCCCTTTACCCACACTTCCGGTGGTCAGAGCTCCTACCCCTCCACCACTATCTTGGATCCCTTATGATGACAGCTCAGAGACCCATACTTCCGAGCCTAGGCAGACCGAGGAGGCACCCCCAGCGGCTCCGGATTCACCACCTCTTGACCCTGCCCACATGCAGTCTTCGTTAGCCCATGGCTATGTGCAGGATGTACTGAGGACCCGATTAGCTGTTGCTGAAGCCCGACTGGATGAGGCCAGGAGGGAGTTGGATGCGGAGAGGGCGGGTAGGCGTACCCGAGCTTATGAGACTAGGGCTTCTATACCCCGATCCTTGCGGAGGGAGCTTACGGGGATAGAGCTCACGTCCCGAGCGAGACTGAGATCTCTCCAGGGGGACAGGCATGGTAGGATCTCCAGGCGGCAGGCCGACTATATCTTCCGTCGTGTGATGGAAAGGGTATGGGAGCTGACCCGCTCCGGTGTGTGATTCAGGACTGACGATGGGATAGTCTAGTTGTCTAGTTAGCCGAGGCCTTAGTAAGAGCCAATTTTCCGGGATAGTTGACTTGTATATAGCATCCCTTTTTCTGACTAGACAGATAGACTCTTGTGTATCACTTTTGGGACGGATGGCTGTAGCACTGTTGTACTTTTGACCAGATCAGACTATGTATTTCTCGCATTATGTATATATTTGTTTCCTTTTGGTTCAGTTCCTTAGTGACGAGATCACTGTTTTTATCATTATTATTACTGCACTTCGTATTAGAACTGTCATAAAATAATAGAATTGCGAGATACGTTCTCCCCATTATAAGAGCTGTGCAAGGCACAATATTGTATATGATTGTGACCTAACGTTGAATTTCCCAATAATATTTTTTTTATCAGAATCATGCCGCCAAGAAAGATTGGAACTAGGGCGAACCCTGGATCTGAGGACCAGGAAAGCCATAACCAGGATGATAGGAACCAGGAACACAGTGAAGAGGAAGACGAGGATTATGTGGAACAGGATGATTCCCTGTATGAAGAGGAAGAGGAAACATATGATGTTGAGGGATTTGAGATAGAGGCTGAAGAAGGAGACACTGAGGTTGAGCAACCAGTACCAAACCCAGGCATGGATCCCATGCGCCAGTTCATGCAACTCCTAAGGCAGAACTTGGAACATCAACCCAACCCACCCCCTCAAGGAAATAACAATACTGTGGCAAACTCTTTCAGGGCTTTTAAGTCCCTTAAGCCCCCTGAGTTCCACGGATCAGCCGACCCAGTTGAGGCAAGGGCATGGTTAAAGGAAATGGAGAAATCCTTTGAGATTCTGAGTACCGATGAGGCACAGAAGACTGTATTTGCTACCTACCTTCTGAAAGGAGAGGCTAACTACTGGTGGGAGGCCAAGAAAAACATGGAGACAGATGCTATTATAACCTGGGAGAGATTCAGTCAGTTGTTTCTGGGAAAGTATTTCCCGAGGTTTATGGAAAACCAGATGGAGCTCAAGTTCTTGGAGCTAAAGCAGAATAACTTGTCTGTAGCAGAGTACGAAGCGAAATTTATTGAGTTATCAAGGTTTGTGCCGGAGTTTGTGAGCACCGAGGAAAAGAAAGCTAGGAGGTTTCAACAGGGACTGAAACCGTGGATTCAGAATAGGGTGGCAATCCTTGAGCTTACAGATTATGCCACTCTGGTGCAAAAGGCAACAATTGTAGAAGCTGGAAGTGAACAGATGCAGAAGGAAAGAGAAAAGAAGGGAATAAAGAGGAAAAGTATGAGCATGGGTGGAGGTTCCGCAGGAAGGAGCTTCCCAACTAGATTTAATCGAGGAGCAGTGTCCCTACCGGGAAGGAACACTAGGTTTAAGCGGCCCATGAGCGTGAATGTGAGCCAGAGTGGCCAGAAGTCAAGAATGTCCTATTCCAACCAGTCTCGACCCCCATTGCCAGCCTGTAACACTTGTGGAAGGATGCATTCTGGGGAATGTAAAGGAAAGCCGGTAATCTGCTTCAAGTGTGGTCGAGAGGGTCACTATTCGGACAAGTGCACTTTGCCAACCCCCATTACCCGCCCAACCACCACTTGTCATCAGTGTGGACGCCCGGGTCATTGGAAGAGGGAATGCCCAATGAACAAACCAGCAGCTTCGGGAGCAAGCAGGGCTGCTTCTAATAAGCCACCTACCGCAAGGACTTTCAACATGACAGTCCTGGATGCTATGAAAGATTCAGATGTGATAGCAGGTACCCTTTCTCTAAATTCAGTCAGTGCAAATGTTTTATTTGATTCGAGAGTAACTAAATCTTTTATATCAAGGGACTTTGCGCGTAAATTAAGACTTAAAACTGAACCCTTGATAGAACCCTTACAAGTAGAAATAGCCAATCATGAAATTATTCCTGTTAACCAGATTCACCCCGCCTGTGAGATAGGCATAGGGGAGCAATCTTTTAGTGTTGATCTGATTCCTTTTAAATTAGGGGAGTTTGATGTAATTTTGGGAATGGACTGGCTATCTAGCAATGATGCTCAGATAGACTGTAAAGGGAAGAAAGTTAAGCTAAATATCCCAGGGAAGAAAGAAGTTATATTTAGAGAAAAGAGGCAGACGCATAAATTTTTGACTATGGCCCAGGCCAAAAGGATGCTACGAAAAGGAAATGAGGCCTACCTAGCCTATGTGGTGGACACACAGAAGGAGGTGCCCAACTTACAAGATATTCCAGTAGTCAACGAATTTGAAGATGTATTCCCACAAGACCTTTCGGGATTACCAGCCGATAGAGTGATTGAATTTGCTATTGAATTGGCCCCCGGGTCGGCGCCAGTTTCAAAAGCACCTTACCGGTTAGCCCCATTAGAAATGAAGGAATTAGCTATCCAATTGCAGGAACTCTTGGATAAGGGTATGATAAGACCCAGTGTGTCTCCGTGGGGAGCACCAGTTTTATTTGTTAAGAAGAAAGATGGGAGCATGAGGCTGTGCATCGACTATCGAGAGTTGAACAAGCTAACCATAAAGAACAGGTACCCATTACCTAGAATAGACGATCTGTTCGACCAGCTAAAGGATGCTGTTTATTTTTCCAAGATCGACCTGAGAACTGGATATCACCAACTAAAGACTAAACCCGAAGATATTTCCAAGACAGCGTTCCGTACCAGGTATGGGCATTATGAGTTCTTGGTAATGTCCTTTGGATTAACCAATGCCCCAGCGGCTTTCATGGATTTAATGAATAGAGTATTTAAGAAGTACTTGGACAAGTGTGTGATAGTTTTTATCGATGATATTTTGATCTACTCAAGGACTGAGGTAGAACATGCAAAGCATTTGAGAATAGCTCTAGGAATACTCAGAGAGGAACAGTTGTATGCCAAATTCTCGAAGTGTGAATTCTGGCGGAATGAAGTACAATTTTTAGGGCATGTGATCAATAAAGAAGGAGTATTGGTCGACCCCTCCAAGATAGAGGCGGTCTCGAATTGGGAAAGGCCAACCACACCCACGGAGGTAAGGAGTTTCATAGGATTGGCCGGCTACTATCGTAGATTTGTACAGGACTTTGCGAAGATCGCAGCCCCTTTGACACGACTTACTCGTAAGACAGAGAAGTTTGAATGGACGGGGAAATGCGAGAACAGTTTTCATCGTCGCACAAAGGATTAGGGTGTGTGCTTATGCAGCACGGTAAAGTGATTGCGTATGCGTCGAGACAACTGAAGGAATACGAGATTAGATATCCTACTCATGACCTTGAGCTCGCGGCAATAGTATTTGCCTTAAAAATTTGGAGGCACTACCTGTATGGAGAGAAGTGCGAGATTTTCACAGACCATAAGAGCCTCAAGTACATATTTACGCAGAAAGAGCTCAACATGCGCCAGAGGAGATGGTTAGAACTAATCAAGGACTATGATTGTGAGATTCTCTATCATCCAGGGAAAGCCAATGTGGTGGCTGATGCCCTTAGTAGAAAGGAAAGACTCAGAATGATAACGACTTCGAAAGAATTGATAAGGGATTTTGAGAGAATGGAAATAGAAGTAAAGGTAACTGGAACCGGAACTGAAAAGCTTTCTGAGATCTCAATGCAGCCAGAGTTATTGGAAAAGATCAGATTGTGCCAAGAGAAAATAATGAATGAAGGCAGAGAGTCAATGACTGGAGAGGAGATCCATACTGAGAAAGATGATAGAGGGATAATGAGGTACTCCTACCGGATTTGGGTTCCGAATATTCAAGAGCTTAAAGATGAGATTTTGGATGAAAGCCATAGTTCAAGGTATTCCATTCACCCGGGAAGTACCAAGATGTATAGGGATTTGAAGGAATATTACTGGTGGCCCAACATGAAGAGGGACGTAGCAAAATGGGTAAACAAATGTTTGACTTGCCAAAGAGTAAAGGCAGAGCACCAGAGACCCAGTGGACTTTTACGACCCCTGGAGATTCCCGAGTGGAAATGGGAACAGATAGCGATGGATTTTGTTGTAGGCTTGCCAAGGACGAAAGCCAATCATGACGCCATATGGGTAATTATAGACCGACTGACAAAGTCAGCTCATTTCATTCCTATCAATGAGAGATACACAGTCGATAGAATGGTGGACATTTACCTTAAGGAAATAGTGACGCGACATGGAGTCCCGGCATCCATTGTCTCAGACCGAGACCCCAGGTTCAACTCCAGATTTTGGAGGATCTTTCAGGAGTGTGCGGGGACCAAGTTAAATATGAGTACCGCGTACCATCCCCAGATGGATGGGCAGAGTGAAAGGACCATCCAGACACTAGAGGATATGTTGAGAGTCTGTGCAATAGACCTTAAAGGAAGTTGGGATGACCACTTGCCGTTGATCGAGTTTTCTTATAACAATAGCTTTCATGCTAGCATCGGAATGCTGCCTTATGAGGCCCTGTACGGAAGAAGGTGTCGATCTCCCTTATACTGGGATGAAGTGGGGGAGCGGAAGATGCTCGGACCCGAAGTGGTCCAAAGGACCAAAGATATAGTGGATCTTATCAGAGGGCGACTTGTAGCAGCCCAAGACAGACAGAAGAAATATGCAGACCTAGCCCGAAAGGACAAGGAATATGAAGTAGGGGACTTAGTACTGCTGAAAGTATCCCCTTGGAAGGGATTAATGAGGTTCGGAAAGAAAGGAAAACTAAGCCCAAGATACATTGGACCTTTTGAGATATTAAGACGGATTGGAAAGTTAGCTTACGAGCTAGCCTTACCCCCTAACTTGCAACAAGTTCATAATGTGTTCCATGTGTCAATGCTAAGGAAGTATCATCGGGATGCCAGACACATAGTGGAGTACGAGCAAGTGGATATGCAACCAGATCTGACTTACGTGGAGAAGCCAGTAAGGATTATAGATAAGAAGGAGCAGGTGCTTCGGAACAAAATGATCAAGCTAGTCAGAGTTCTATGGCAGAATCATAATGTGGAAGAATCAACTTGGAAACTAGAGAGCGCAATGCTAGAAAAGTACCCCCATTTATTTTCTATTTGATTCCGGGACGGAATCCTTTTAAGGAGGGGAGACTGTAATAACCCCCAAAATTTTGAACTTTTTGTAACCCTTGTGAATAGTGTTTTAGCTGAATGAGAAAACTTTTCATGCCACACTATGTAGGGGTTCTGTTATGGATATTCTGAGATTTTATTAGTACTCTACATGGTATATAAGTGTATGTAAAGATCACCAGAATCCAATTCCGAACACTTTGATTTTTCCCGGAAATCCACTAGATACGGAAAGAATTGAGTATAAGGTAACAGGATAAAAAGGATTTAAATTAAAGGATTATAAGAGAGGATCAAAAAAAGGAATATAATATATTGAGAAAGGTTAAGGGAACCTAAGTAATAAGATCCCGGGTATGATCCCTCAAACGATAAACGAAAACGAAAGTTAAGCGAACCGTATAACAGATCAGCAGTCATTAGGCAAACAATTAGGAAGTTAATCAAAGAGATTAGTGGGGATGATGTCACCCAACCAATGAGAAGAGGACAAGAGGGGAAGATGACATCATAGCATGATATAAGCATGACATGGGAAGGAAGGAGGTGTGGTTGAATGAGAACCACACAAAGTCCAAGGCTAAAAAGGTAATTAACTAAATCAAAAACAAAACCAAATCAACCAAGCCAAGCAAATCATTTTCATCAAAACACAAAATCATTTCTTTCTCTTCAACAAAAGCTTGCTCTCGGCTTTTTACTATTTCAAAGGCAAGAATTTTCAAAATCCAAGATCCAAGCCCCCTAAATTGGTAAGATAATTCCCTAATCATCCTTATGCATAGTTATGGCTATATCATGAGTTTAAGCACCCCATTCATTCTCAATCTTCTTAAATAAATCAATGAAAAAGACAATGAATAGTGACTTCAAGAATTTTAACTTGATTTTCTTGTTTTTCCTTTAAGATCCAAGCTTTCCTAAGACTCCTCAAGGCTTCTTAAGGCTTCCTAGCTACTCCCACCACTTCAAGGAAGGTATATCATCTCCAAACCCTAGATTCCTTTGTATTATAAGATGATTTTGATTATTATGGTGCTGTAGTAGCTTAATGCTTGTGGTTTAGAGTGTGGGTTGGAGGGGTAGTGAAATGGAATGGTGAATCTTGTTGTTTTGGTTAAACGAACTTAAGTATAGTTAAATTCAAGCTTAGGCATAAGTATAAATGTTAATATTGAATTGATTGGGGCTGTTATGATGTGATAAGGATGGACTTTGGTTGTATGAATGGGTTGAGGTTGAATTGTGATGGTTTTTGAATGGTTTAAAATTGGGAAATCGCGTAAACATAGTCGTCATAATGTCTGATTTACTTTAGACTGCTATTGTTCATAACATTAGGACCCGAGAACCCCCTGCTAGATGTTGACCATTGCCATGTTTAGATAGCTCATGTTACGAGCTTTGTTTTGATATGTAGTTCGTTTGATTCCGATGTACGGTTTAGGAGAAACGACCGTTTCAAGTAACGGCGTTTCGCAAACGAAACTTTTCCCCTTGCTTTACTTTGAAACATAGGTTAAAGACCAAAAAGGGTTAATTAATGTATGAAACAATTATGGTAAGTGTGTTAGGCAGTTGGTAAGACACCCGCGAAAGAATCGCCTTAAATCTCATAATGGTTAATTTATTAAAAATGGTGGAGCCGAGGGTACTCGAGTGACTTAAGAGAATCAGTAAGCGCAAAACAAGCGTTAGAATCTAAGTTAGTTAAAGTATAGATTTGCAAGTGACTTTGGTTTAATTCCAACTTACTTGTTGTTTATAGGTTACCAAACTCGTCCCGAGCCTTTTATCACCCCCAGTCGCTCAGGCAAGTTTTCTATCCGTTATACTGTTGTTGTGATGTATATGTGTAGGCATTATCTTGCGATAGATGCATGTTGGTTAATTAGCAAATGTGCTATATATTGAAGCATGCTGATATGGTATATATATGCATGCCTGTTTCGTATTCTTGCCATATATATCTGTTGGTTCAGTTGATAATACCTATGCTAGAGAATAGCAGTAATTTGCATATACCCTTAGTATAGGGACCCAAAGGTGAAAACATTTTCTAAAACCGGGAGTCGAGGATCCCGAGTAGATTTTATATATATATATTTATATATATATATGGTTATAGTTTTCAAAACTATTAATCGAATAAGGTTTATTAGATAACTTTATTTTATTATTGAATATTATTTCGAATATTCATTCGAGGGCTTATGACTCCTTTTATTTTATTAATTGAATATTATTTGAATATTCATTTGAGGATGTATGACTCCTTTATTTTATTTAATGAATATTGTTTATAATATTCATTCGAGGTATTATGACTCCGCTTATTACTGAAATATATTCTTTATTTTATTAAAGAATAAGGTGTCAATAATCAAACTTATTTTCGATTATTCAAATAAAGATAGTACTTTCATATAAGTATATCTTTGGTTATTTAATATCCATTTCAAGAATAAGTTTTAAAACTTCTACTTCGATTATTTTTATAAGATTATTCTCTATGGGAATATTATTTAAATAATAATATTCAGATATTTTCCAAATATATTGGGACTGATTTACTTCATTAAATCAACATTACTCCAAACACTCTTTAAAGTGTTTTCGAGTCTTCAAAATGATTTTAAAAGTTAGAGCGGATCCCAAAACTCATTTTTATATTTAACATTACTCCAGCTCTGTGGTGCATTTTACATTCGCAACGTGGTTGCTGTTTTGAGAAAACAAATGAATTGATTACTTACCCAACATTCGGGAAGTAAGCCCATCTAATTGAGTCGGCATAAGCGACAGGCCGGGGTACGGCATAGTCGGGACTAAATAAAGTATCTCATAACTTTATTTCATTCAATAATATTTCAAAGATTGAATCTTTTCAAATCTTAACTTGTGGTCTCATCTATGGGATGACTTTTTTTTTTAAACCTATAATACTTTGAACAGTGGTAGTTCAAGTAGCCTTATAAATGATATAAGTATAGTCAAGTATTTGGTAACTTCATATTCCTTTAAGCTTATATCCAGTAAGTAATTATCTTACTTTTGATAAAGGTTTTCAGTAAGTTATCTATTAGATACTTGCATTATTGATTACACTATATATTATCTTGCGAGCTGTAAGGCTCACTCTTGCTTTATTTCTTCATCACACAACAACAGTTAGGAAGGATGGCCAGACTCCAGCAGACCCAGCGCAAGCGCGTGGGAAGCGTCCTACGTCCTCCCGTTGATGTCATAGTTGTTATAGCTGCAGAGGTAGACCTATCTGTAGATCAGACCATCTACTTTTGAGAATCAATTATGTATAATTATAACTTGTGGCAGGTAATGGCAATTAATTGTAAACTTATTAAGTAATCATTTTGGGTTGTAATAACTTTTAAATTGTGGATTCAAAGACTTGTACTTATTTCAATTTCATCTCTGAGACTATAACGGGTTGTGGTGTGTGTTAGTGTGGGGTCACAGCATAAGGTTAATTATTATTAATTAAGTGAAGTGATATTGTGGAAAGAAAGACCGTGACGACCCGGATCCCCGACCCCGGATCTGGGGGTGTTACATATCTCGTAACTTCATCTCTTAAAATAATATCTAGTAAATGCTGCATTACGTATGGCAAATATTTTCAGGAAAAAAAACGTTAAGGCAAGGTTAGATATATGAGATCACCTTGTAATGATATTTTTATAAGGTCTATTTAATGGAATTATGTGTATGTTATGCATCACTGATGATTTCAGAGATTATAAAAAAAATATGTATTGAGTATTTTGTGACTTCGTCGCATTAAGAAATTGAACTTGGTTCATAATAGTATGACCAATAATTTCTGAAATACTATGAGAATGCTCATATATTTTTAATCAGTTATATGTTATTTTGGTGTGCTGTGTTTCTCACCCTTGCTTTATCCATTCATCACACACCAACAGCTAGACAAGATGAACATGATCAAGCTCCCAATTCACGAATGGATAGGAAACGTTCCGCAGTTTCCTACAGGCATTGGTGTCACTATAGGTGGGGTAGGATCTACCGATAGGCTAGGCTTTCAACTTTTCGTGTACCAGACTTATGTATAATTATGACTTGTGTTGGATAATGGCAAAGAACTGTAAACTTATTCAGAAATAATTTTATAGTGTAATAACTTATAATTTATGGGTCTTAATGACTTGTACTCTGTTCGTTTTCATCTCTAGGACAATAACTTGTGGTGTTTATGAATATTCTGGAGTCATAGTACTCAATAGTTAGTGGATTGATTCAAGAGTAAGTATCTTAAATGGAAATGGAACTCGTGATAACCCAGATCCCTGACCCCAGATTTGGGGGTGTTATAGAAATGGTATCAGAGCTAAGCGTCATAAACCTCAGAGATAATGCATTGTTAAAAATAATAAATTCACTAAGATAATAACAACTCTTGCCAAGTTCATGGTTGGACTACCTAACGTAGTATTGACAGTTAAAATCCTTACGGGAACCCGTATGAATATCATGATAGTAACATAGTTCATTATCATATAGGGTAATGGGGCACCGAACCTTGAGGTTCGTGAGCCATAACACGATGATGTTTTACTACATGTTGGAGATCAGATTGTGAATCCGATAGAGTACCCTAACGAGGGACCGTATAATGTTCATGTTGAGGATGTAGCGGTTAAGGATGTTGTCCCAGAAGAGATTGTTGCTGAGGAGGATCCCAAAGAAGATCCTGACAAGAATGAAGAGATGACCACTAAGAAATTTGTGATTGTAGTCAGGGAGACTATCAGAGCTAGGATGGCCGCAAGGGCGGTACTAGAGGATGGAGATTTACCAAGGGAACAACTGATAGTAGGGCCAGATGTAGTGGGGCCTTCCATGGCACCGGTTATACCAGTATCAGACCCTTTTCAAGAGGTTCTTGTAGACACCCATGAGGTTCCACCAGTTCTTATTCCCTCCTCTATACAGAGCCCAGTACCTACTGAGAAGATGCCTTATTTATCTCTTTCATTGTTGTCACCTTATATTGTGCTCGATTATCCAGTTGGATCTCCCGAGTATGCACCACCTACACCCCATGGACGGCTAGATGCAACTGTTCAGGCTCTTCATATCACTGATTTTCGTATGACTTTGGGTGGCCTGTCTGAGGCCCGTAATGTTATGAGTGAGTTGTTGAATCGACTTACGGCACCAAGGAGTGAGGGCGAAGTACTTCCGACAGGCTTAGTTTATAGCATGGATAGGATTGAGGCTGCCACCAGAATTATAGCTAGAGGCCATCTTCAGGGTCAGATTGATCCAGTTCTACTTGAGACTATCCTAGACCTTATCACCTCTTTGATGGAGAAGATTAAGAATGACGTTCGTGCCTGCGTTCCTTGATCCAGTATAGTGTGCAGAGTCAGAGCGATCAGACAAGGATTTTCACTCAGCACCACTTTTGGAGGATTAGCCTAAGATATGAATCATTAGTCTATATTCACTACATGATTATCCGTAGTAGTACTTTTGGGATAGATCAGATCAGATGATGTAATTCTCTTTCATGCATTTATTTGTTGTACTCTCGAACAAATGGTTATGTATATATTTGTTCTTTTCAGTTCAGATCATATATTTTGTGGTAAGATCGCAAGTTTATTCATAAGGTTATCTACACTGTTAAAACTTAGGAGTGTCATGAAATATATATAAATCGGGGATCATATTTTCCGACTATGTAAGGACTGTACGAGAGAAGACATAAGCAAGGTTTTCAAATTTTTCCAAGCATTATGCCACCACAAGAAATAAGATTAGGGCAAACCCTGAGTGTGATAATCAGGGAGGTCACAATCAAATAGAAGAAATCTAGAAAATAATGAAGTGGAAAATAAGGATTTAAACATATAGAATGACCCCGACTATGGGGAGAAGGATGGAACCTTTCATACTGAGGTAATAAAAGTCGAACAAGCAAGAGAGAACCAGAACGATACTCCTATGAGGTAATTTATTGACCTGCCTAAACAGAACTTAGACTGTTATCCCCAACCACTACCTTAGGGAAACAATGCGGTGGAAAATTCCTTCAAGACCTTTAAGTCGCTTAAGCTCTCAGAGTTCTAAGGAACAGCTAACCCAGTCAAGGAAGGGCCTGGCTAAAGGAAATAGATGAATCATTAGAGATTCTAAATTATTGACGGAGCGCAAAAGATGGTTTTTTCCACCTACATTCCAAAGAAAGAGGTGAACCACTGGTGAGAGGCTAAGAAAGAAATGAAGATAGTGTAGATGATATAGAGCCAGAATAAAGGCGGATGAATAGGATGAATTATAAATCTAAGAGGCAGAGGTTGTCAAGGTTCTTTTTAAAAAGGACACAAATCTAGAATGACGGGATGTTGAAATCATGGATTAAGCTATGTTGGTTCATGAAATGATTGTAATAGAAATAAAATAAAAAGACTGAAAGGGGAAGGGATATAAAGAAAATAGAGTTGAGGAACGATAAGGGAGTTAGGTATGAGGAAATCCTAAAGAACCCTAGAAATAAGAATGGAGAAGTGGGTAATCATCAGGGTGATGGTGATTGACCATGAGGTAACATTGAGGTTAAAGGCATAAGCAACACGCTTATTTTATCCCCTTTAAATTGGGAGGATTCGAGGAAACTGTGAGATAGATCGATAAGATACAGATGGACTGAGGAGACATGAAAGAAAGAAATTAGGAAATTGGATGAAGGAAGTGACCTTTAAGAATGTGAAATGTATGTAACACCTGTGACTTGATACCCAAAAGGGAGATTCCGGGTATAAATGATATCCCAACATTGAGATGGCTATTGAGATTAATAACATAGGTAAATGAGTAATTAGAAATAAAAAGTTCACATTGAACACGAATAATATCTTCCATAACATCCTTGCTATTATTACCAAATCAGACAAGAAAAGCGGATAACCGTTGTTATCTTCTGGAGGCCATATAGAATAACCTCGGCTTGAAAAAGGATGTTACCGTGAAACTAGGTATAGACTATCGAGGTGGGAAAGATTGAATAAGATACCCTTATCAGGGATATATGACTTGATTTATCCATGGAAGGATACAAGTACCTTTTTATAGGTGGAAGTAAGGACATAACCTCGATAACTTGGGATTAACCCTGGGGGAATGCATAAAGGTTGGCATTTCACACTAAATAGGGAAAATATGAGTTTTGACAGTATGAATTAGAAGGAATAAGGTAACAACAACTTTTAAAGATCAATGAAGAAAGTTTTTAGAACTATATAGACGCAATGGCTATAGTATTAGTAAATGGTATTGTGATATGTCATGTACCTAAGAAATACATGAGGAAGAATTAAAGGATAACCTTGGAGATTTTACAAAAAGAAAGGTAATAATTAAGTTTTCAAAATATAAATTTTGATAAAGGAAATATGATGTATATGACGGTCTCAACCCCAGGGTCAGGAGTTGACGTCCCATATATATTAAACCATAATTATAAACTACTATCACAACCTCAATACCAAGATCTTTTCAGGGTTCAAGTATGATTTAAGCTATTTACTATTACAAAACCATTTATTTAAAAGTCTGACATACTAACTTAGTACAACAACTCATGGACATAAAATAGGCCTCACAAAACTACCTCAACTGATTCTACTACCGGCGGTACTGGACTCCTGCCCTGAACATGACAAAATGGTCTCCTAGGCATCTGTGACATATATATAATATGTAACGACCGAGGAATTACGCTTGTATTATATTATAATAATGATAAATTATGTGTATTATTATGTGGTTAAATGTGTTAAGTCGTTAAACCCTAACTGCTATGTGATATGTGTTGGCTGTTTTGATCCAAACGTGTTTTGGATATTTATTGAGCATTTTATCATCAGTTATATATATATTATATCAAAACCTGTACAGCTCAAAACTATGTTTTAAAAGCCCGTATTTCAAACAAAATCATTGGCCCTATTTTGCCAAAAATGCCCTATCCCATATCGCTATTCTAAACCCCTAAACGTTTTACAAATTTACCTTTTTCGCGAAAAACGACATTTAATAGGACCCCTTCGGGTACCAAAAGCCCCACAAAAATCACATTTTTATTTTTATATGATCATGAAATTATCATATATCATTTTTCTTTGCATTTTTGTAATATTCACAATTTTTTGGAATTTTTGACATTAATTTTGTATTTATTGGATATTTAAAAATTCATTATTAATACCCAAAAATTATAAAAATTGGGGCCAAATATTTTTATTAGAGGTATAATTAGACCCTTAATTTTATTTAGGGGTATTATTTTCATTAGTATAAATACCTGTTTTATTATTAATTATTCATTAATTAATTGTTAAAAATCAGAAAATAAAAATTAGAAAGTGTGGGTGAAGTTTGTGTTCTTGAAGAAGGGAGAAGATCAAACTATGATTTTGGGAGATTTACTAATCCACTGAAAATGCTCGAGTAACCAATACAATCCTTGTGAAGAGACGAATCTATTGATACTAATATCAACAACTGAGGTTTGTTTAATCTCAAAATCGATTTTTATGTTCTTGGCATGAATTTCGGTTTTTGATTTTGAAGAATCATTTGATTGTTTGGATTATGTAGTTAGTTTCGTTGTAGTCTTAGGAGTAATCAGGTATTTTTATTATGCTTTTACAACCCCTGAATCGATATGTCGAGTTCTTGAGTTTAACTATTTTTGATTTTGTTTTTTTAGATTTATATATGTTTTTGCTCGCGATTGATGTTAGAAAGTAATTGTAGAACTCTGTAGCTTTAATTTGACACCGGAATCACGTTGTTTGGTTTTGTATTCGTCAAAAACGATTTCGCCAGCCATGGAGTTGAAGGTCGCCGATTTTGGATCGGTTTTCACCGGGAAAGATGAGGCAGGCGACGGGGGAGGAGGAGAATGGCAGGGATGAATGGCTGGGATGGTGAGGAATTGATTTGCAGCAGGAACGAGTCGAACCACACGGTTTTTGGTCAGGAATTGGTATCACCGGAGTTGGGCTCCGGTGGCCGGAACTTCGTCGTGTTCTGGAAACGTGAAGAACACCGGCGGGTGTTCTGGCCAACCCGGATCCGACCCGGTTGGGTTTTTATTTGACCCGGAGTTGATCCATATAACCCTAACCCTGTTTCTGTTTTCATGTTTCTGGTTTTTTTATTTTTATTTTATTTTTCTAAAATCAGAAATTAGTTTTAGTAATTCTAAAAAGTAAATAAAAAAATCAGTTTTAAATTTTGAAAAATATTATAATTAATTTTTAAATTATTTTATTAATTTTGAAATTCGAATTTAATTATTTAATTAATTATTTAATTATTTATCTAATTATTTATTAGTTATCTAAGTAATTAATAATTAGGTAATTAATTAATAAATAAGGATTAAATAATATGATTAAAAATCCGATAATTAGTTAATATTACGAGTAACTTGTATTCATACGAGTAGTGATTCGATAATGAGAATTATTATTCGAGCAATAATTTATTCGAAGGATATCATTTTATTCGTATCGAATAAGTAAATACAGATAATTAAATGATTAATTAATCGTATAGGTATAGTAATAATAATAACAGTTCGATAATAGTCAAGAATCGCGAGTAGCTCGTATTTATACGAGTAATTAATCATTGAGTTAGATTATAATTCGAGTAATTAGTATTTATTCGATAAATAGCGTATCAGTTAGTTGTATCGATTTTTATTTATAAATAATCGATCTGATCGAGTAAGTATTATTAATTTGTAAATAATTGTAATAAATAGTAATTAATCCTAATAATTAGGGATTAATTATTTTAAAATACAATAATTATTAGTTAATTATTTAAAAATGTAATTAAGGATTATTTAATTATAATTAATTATTAAATAATTAAATCTTATTTAATTCATAATAATTAAACCGTTAGTCCGATTTGAGCGAAACGAGGACCCCTAGACTCAGAAAAATGAAACGAATCCAATAAAAATAATTGTAAGTTATAATTTCTTCCGGAAGAGAGTGGTCTTGTGATAATTAATAGTTCGTAGGCCCTAATAGGGGTATAATTTAACCGAATAATCCCGAAAAATTATAATAAAGTCAGATAAGGCTAGTTAATGCAGGTATGAGTCTAGAATCAATTCTAAAAATAATTATAAGTGTAAAAAAATTGATTATGTGCTTTATGTGCTATGTGCTTTATGTGATTATGTGAACCTATGTGCTATATCAATATATGTGTATATATGTGAATCATATAGAAACGCATGGGTAGACTGATAAGGTTACGTGATATCAATTCCAGATACCCGTATATAGTAAGTTATCTAAACAACTATCTTTCCATGATTGGTTCAGTGTTAGCAAGGCAGAGTAAGCTAGGGACAGAAGGCGGTGAGTTGAATCAGGTTAAGTACGCGCAAGGCAAGTTTTTCCCCTATTCTAAATTCAGAATAGTGAATTATATTCCATTTTACATATCAATTACACTTTGATAATTCTTGTTCATATGCACTGATACATATCTATTGATTCTTGTTTCTATTTCATTTCGATTCTTGATTTCTCCCAATTTATTGAATCCTCTATTCATATTCCAATATTTTTACCCTTGTTACATATATTATGATATATCCTGATGTTGGGATACATCAAAAGCATTTCGATTGTTCCGGATGCTAAACTTCGGACTGGATGGTTACGATACAGGCTGGGTTTTACTCAGACCTTTAATTAATAGGCCATAGCTGCCTGAGTACTCCTTATGTTGGTTGGATCTATACAGTTGGGTATAGATTCGCACTATATCCTGACTGATCAGCGGGTTATAGTGCATATGTTGGTTCTTGTTTCCAGTCTTGTTCATTTAGCACTCGCCAGTATTGGCAAATTATTAGTCTATACAGACTCAGATGGTTGATCAAACCAGCAGCTTATTGGTTCACTTATTTCTCTCTCTTTATACTATCTATATTGTTACAGGCTTGTTGAGCAATTTTGGCTCATCCTCTTTTATTGTTATTCCTATTGTCTTACAGTTAAGGTAGAGAATGAAACCCATCAGAACCCGCGTAGTCAAGAAGCGAGTCAAGCAGCGGGACCCTCTTATACCAAGGGTGTTCATCCCTATCCCTGAAGAGAGCTTTGAGTTATCAGATCAGGTGTAACATGATAAGTACTATTATGGTTTGAATAAAATTTGTGTGGTGAACATGTAGATAGAATAAAGTTTTGTAATAAAGAGAGTTCTTGAGACGGATTGTTTTTATTTGGTTTGTAATAAAGTTAGTATGTGGTTCTTGTTTTCAGATCTTAACCTTAAAAGATCCTGATAGCAGTAGTTCGGGGTAATTATTCTATTTATATTCTGCTTGTGCAAGACTAATGTGTAGTTAATATTAGTAATGCCCCAAATCTATACCCCGGATTTGGAGGGTGTTACATAATAGGTTACCAGGGTGAGCATATAATTGCTCAGCAGTACCAATATATAAATAACAAAGTAAAAGCAGTTTAAACTAAACAGTTATAAACATAGGATTATAAATCAATATGAAAGCATAAATCTGTAAATCATTTTCAATATATGTCAAAATTAAACAAAATTAAATTGGATATCACTAACTAGCATGCTCTTTATAAAACAACATAGTTGTGTGCTGTGTAAACACCGGAGTCCAATTTTAGCATGTTATTCACATTTATAACTCAACTGTATAAATCATTTGTTCTGTTACGGGAACTACAAAACCAAATCAGATACGTATTGGACATTCAAGTGTGAAGACAGCTGATCAGGCTATCAACACTAGCTGGCTCCATCTGTCATCCCACAAACCTGTTCCGGAACTCAGAGACTAGCTAGGTCCCTGACCCGCTGGACTAATCGGTTAAGTAATGCGTGCATACGAGTTAGCTGCTTACGCAACCACAATAGACTATTCTGGCCTATTACTATCTAATATCTGATTTCTTTTAATAAAGTTTTGTAATAAAGAGAGTTCTTGAGACGGATTATTTTTATTTGGTTTGTAATAAAGTTAGTATGTGGTTCTTGTTTTCAGATCTTAACCTTAAAAGATCCTGATAGCAGTAGTTCGGGGTAATTATTCTATTTATATTCCGCTTGTGCAAGACTAATGTGTAGTTAATATTAGTAATGCCCCAAATCTATACCCCGGATTTGGAGGGTGTTACAGTTGGCATCAGAGCTTAGGTTTGACCTTTGAAAATAAGAACGTTAGGGCTAAGATAAGATAGGGAAATGAGATAGGATGAGAGTAAGAATGTTAGGATTGTTTGTCTATGTGATTAGAAGTTATGAGTTTAGGATTGTGATTTGATTATTTTTGTGTTATTATTTTTATGTATATTAGATGGCTTCTTTATCATCATCTACGGAGAGGACCGAGACAGATCCAGGGGATGCACCGGTAGTAGCCCCGGTGTCAGAGCAGATCTTACCTCCATTGCCACCTGAGCCAGCACCAGAGATACCACTTCCCCCAGAGGTACCAGGTTTTGTACATTATTTTCCATATTTTGAACCAGAGATACCAGATTTTCCACCACTAGAGTTCCCGATGTTCGATATTCCTGACATGATTGATCTTCCGCAGTGGGAGGATTTAGAGCCTCAGATTCCTATGCCACCAGTCGAGATTCCAGAGCTGCCACATATGGAGCTAGAGGCAGAGCCGCCAGTGTATGCGCCGATGGAGCAGCCTGTCTTATTTCCTGCCCCATTAGCCATTTATGCACCTGTTCCAGGAGTTTATCAGTTTCCTCAGCCAGAGTTTATGGATGATATTGTGGTGGATGGACCATTACCTTCTCGAGGTTCTAGCACTGATCTTCGGGAGCATCATACTGTGACTTACTAGCGCTTTCAGGCAGAGAGGGAGGAGAGGATTAGATGGCAGAACCAGTGTAGGGAGATCCTTGGGTTGTATGAGACACAGACGGATGGTCCTGTCAGAGCATTACGACCGGATTATATACTGAGAGAGAGGCTACATCATATTCACCGGGTTAGTTCGCAGCAGCTTACTGAGTTGAGACAGCAGGATCTTAGTGCGGAGACAGCATATCGCAGAGCATTGGGACTTACCGAGGCAGTGCTAGAGGCATTGCAGAAGGAGTTGAGCCACGTACCACCAGGATTTTGAGACCAGCAGATCAATGAGTGTGGTATAATGTATATTTTGTAGATAGAGGCAGCATAGTATTGTATGACTAGTTTGTATGAGTGTAGTTACTGACTTTGACCGATAGTAGTAGTAGCAGTATGACTGTTATATCATAGGTTTTTGTATCAAGCACTGACACCTGTAGCTGGTGTTCTACATATATATATACGAGATGATCTTTTGCACGTTTCTTTATTTTATTTCCAGTTATTTAAGCATTTATATTTATTTCAGTACCATTGCATATTTACAAATATAGTTTTATTTACGATCATGTTGTATCCTTATGTAAAAAAAAACAAAAAAACAAAAAAAAACAAAACACATCATACTGTTTTATCTATTCAGTTATTTAATAAGCTGTTTTATTTTCTCAAATCGACTGTTTTAATATATGTTTAATATACTGTTATTAAAGAAGACCATTGTTTATTTACCAGAAAGATGGCACCTAAAAGAAAAACACAACCCGATTCATCGAATGGGAACACCGAGGGCCAAAACAATAATAAACAGATGGATCAGATGTTTAATCTCATGCAACAGCAAATGTTGATGATGCAACAACAAATGCAGCAGCAACAACAGCAGTTCCAGCAACAGATGTTACAGCAAGCCGCTCATCCAGGACATCAAGTACCACCAGCAGCGCCTACGACCACTTTCAAGCAATTTCAGTCGGTGAAGCCACCGGAATTTATGGGTTCCACGGATCCTACAAAAGCGAGAGCTTGGCTGAAAGAGATGGAAAAGGCTTTTTCGTTGGTAAAGGTTGAGGAAGAGCAGAAGACGGATTTTTCTAGCTATTTCCTGAAAGGCGAAGCTAATTACTGGTGGGAATCGAAGAAAGCTTTGGAAGAAGAAGGTGTGGTGACCTGGGATAGATTCACTGATCTTTTCTTGGAGAAATATTTTCCTCGTTTTATGAAAAACCAGATGGAGATCAAGTTCCTGGAGCTGAAACAAGACAACTTATCGATTGCGGATTATGAGACCAAGTTTACTGAATTGGCAAGGTTTGTTCCAGAGCAGGTGGATACGGACGAGAAGCGGGCCAAGAAATTTCAGCAAGGACTAAAACCATAGATTCGTAGCAGGGTAGCTGTGTTTAAATTGACAACTTATATGGCTGTTGTTCAGAAGGCTATGATTATTGAAGGAGAAAGCGAAGCAGCTCAGAAAGAGAAAGGACCAGGGAATTTTCAGAATCGTTTCAACAAAAGGCCGGGATTTCAAGCTCGAGGAAAAGTAAACTTTAGGAGGCCAGAACAAAAAAACCAGAGGATGGGTAATCGACTACCTTCCCCAACTTAGTAAAGGCTTATTCGACCGCCTGTACCTGATTGCAGAACGTGTGGTAGAAAGCATACAGGAATTTGCAACAAGCCAAATGTCACGTGTTTCAAGTGCAAACAAAGGGGACACTATTCTGGAGAATGTCCGATGGGAAAAGCAGAAGTTACTTATTTTCAATGTGGGAGAAAAGGACATATCGCCAGAGACTACAGAGGAATTGCAATGGCCGCTAGTATTCCAAGAGTGTTAGCATTACCTCCACCTCCACTACCACAGCAACATCAGCCCAGAGCAAGGACTTTCAACATGTCAATGAAGGAAGCGGTACAGAGTCCGAATGTGGTTGCAGGTACACTTCCTGTAAATTCCGTGAATGCTTAGATATTGATTGATTCAGGAGCTACTAGATCTTTTATTTCTGAAGCTTTTATCTCTAAAATAAATTGTGAGGTACAGTGGTTAGATGAAGTGTTAATCATAAAATTAGCGAATAATGATCAGGTTGCAGTAGATCGAGTATGCCCGAGTTGTGATATTGAGATAGGAAGATGTCATTTTTCAGTTGATTTGATACCTTTTAGGTTAGGGGAGTTTGATGTTATTCTGGGAATGGATTGGCTATCTAGTAATAATGCTCAAATTGACTGTGCGAATAAGAGAGTGAAATTGCAAACTGAAGAAAATGAAACGGTAATATTTAAAGGTGAGAAGCAAAAGCAGAAATTCCTATCAATAATGCAGACGAGAAGATTGCTACGCCAAGGATGTCAAGCTTATTTAGCCTATGTACGTGATGCTAATAAGGGAAATCCAAAGATTGAAGATATTCCATTAGTTTGTGAATTTCTTGATGTTTTTCCAGACGAATTACCTGGACTTCCACCAGATCGAGAAATCGAGTTCACTATTGACTTGACGCCAGGGACCGAACCAATTTCGAAAGCTCCATATCGAATGGCACCTGTTGAAATGAGGGAATTAGCAAAGCAGTTGCAAGAACTTCTTGACAAAGGAATTATAAGGCCAAGTGTATCCCCATGGGGCGCGCCAGTATTGTTCGTGAAAAAGAAGGATGGCAGTATGCGACTGTGTATTGATTATCGTGAGCTGAACAAGTTAACTATCAAGAATAAATATCCTTTACCTCGCATCGATGATTTATTTGATCAATTAAAAGGAGCAGCATGGTTTTCAAAAATCGACTTACGATCAGGCTATCATCAGTTAAAGATCAAGGCCGAAGATATTCCAAAGACAGCATTTAGAATGAGGTACGGACACTATGAATTTCTTGTGATGGCTTTTGGATTAACGAATGCACCTGCAGCGTTTATGGATTTGATGAATCGAATATTCAAGAAGTATTTGGATAAGTTTATCATTGTATTTATTGATGACATTTTGATCTACTCAAAGACGGGAGAAGAGCATGCAGCGCATTTAAGAACGACATTGGAGATATTACGAAAGGAGCAGCTTTATGCAAAATTTTCAAAATGTGAATTTTGGTTGAAAGAAGTGTAGTTTCTAGGGCATATCATCATCAGAGAAGGCATTCAAGTTGATCCAGCAAAGATTGAAGCTGTGTTGAATTGGGAAAGACCAAAGACGCCGACAGAGGTTCGAAGTTTCTTAGGTTTGGCAGGATATTATCGAAGATTTGTCAAAGATTTTGTGAAGATAGCAACACCGTTGACCAAATTAACTCGACAAAGTGAAAAGTTCGAATGGAATAGTAAATGTGAAGAAAGTTTTCAAGAGTTGAAGAATCGGTTGGTGACTGCACCAGTATTAGTACTGCCAGACGAGCAAGGAAATTTTGTTATTTACAGTGACGCTTCATATCGTGGTTTAGGATGTGTGTTGATGCAACATGGTAACGTCATTGCATATGTGTCGAGACAACTTAAACCTCATGAGCAGAAATATCCTACGCATGATCTGGAATTGGCAGCAATTGTATTTGCATTGAAGCTTTGGAGACATTATCTGTGTGGTGAAAAATGCGAAATCTACACGGATCATAAAAGTCTGAAGTATATCTTCACGCAAAAGGAACTGAACATGCGACAACGTCGATGGCTGGAATTGATTAAAGATTATGATGTTACAATCAGTTATCATCCAGGAAAAGCAAATGTTGTAGCAGATGCACTAAGCAGAAAAGAAAGATTGAATCGGTTAACTTCATGTGAAGAATTGGTTAAAGAATTCGACAAATTGGAAATTGAGATTCGTATTCCTCATGAATCTGCAGGAACTATTTACGCTATGACTTTTCAACCAGGGTTGCTAGAAAGGATTCGCCATTGTCAAGATAAAGTGATGAGTCAAGACGACAACTTAACAGGAGAAGAGATTACAACTCAGAAAGATAATGAAGGAATTTTACATTTTACGTCAAGAATCTGGATCCCTAACGTGGTAGAATTAAAAGAAGAAATTATGCGAGATGCGCACAATTCGAAGTATTCCATTCATCCAGGAAGCACGAAAATGTATCGCGATTTGAAGGAAAACTTTTGGTGGCCGAATATGAAGAAAGAGATAGCAGAATGGGTGAGTAAATGCTACACATGCCAGCGAGTTAAAGCATAGCATCAACGTCCGAGTGGGTTATTGCAACCATTAGACACTCCAGAATGGAAATGGGAACATCTAGCGATGGATTTCGTAGTGGGACTTCCAAGGACGAAAGCCAATCACGATGCAATTTGGGTTATTATTGATCGATTGACGAAATCAGCACATTTTCTTCCAATTAATGAGAGATTTTCATTGGACAAGCTAGTGCATTTATATCTTAAAGAAATTGTGATGCGTCATGGAGTACCAGTATCAATTGTATCAGATCGAGATCCTCGTTTCAATTCAAGATTTTGGAGACAATTCCAAGAATGTCTAGGAATGAAGTTGAATATGAGTACAGCCTATCATCCGCAAATTGACGGTCAAAGTGAAAGGACAATTCAAACGATTGAAGATATGTTACGAGTTTGTGCGATCGATTTTGAAGGTAGTTGGGATGAACATTTACCCCTAGTGGAATTTTCTTATAATAACAGCTATCACGCCAGTATTGGAATGCCACCGTATGAAGCATTATATGGAAGGAAATGCAGATCACCAGTGCATTGGGATGAAGTTGGAGAACGCAAGATTTTGGGTCCAGAATTAATTCAGCAGACAAAAAAAAAGATTAAACTCATTCGAAAACGAATCGAGACAGCACAAAACAGGCAAAGCAGATATGCAGACCAAGCAAGGAAAGATGTGGACTATCAGGAAGGAGAACGCGTATTGTTCAAAATATCGCCATGGAAAGGATTGACCAGATTTGGCAATAAAGGGAAATTGAAGCCACGATACGTTGGACCATTTGAGATTTTGAAGAAAATTGGGAAGGTTGCGTACGAGTTAGCTCTACCACCCCATATGCAGCACATTCACAACGTATTTCATGTATCTATGCTTAAAAAGTATAATCCTGATACAAGGCATGTAATAGAATATGAACCAGTAGAACTTCAGGCGGATTTGTCATATGTAGAGCAGCCAATAAGAATTCTAGATAGGCAAGAGAGGATATTAAGAAATAAGTCTGTGTCATTAGTGAGAGTTTTATGGAGAAACCCAGTGGTTGAAGAATCAACCTGGGAGCTTGAGAATGAAATGTTAGAAAGGTATCCTCAGTTATTTGCATAATGTGATTCTGAGGACAGAATCTTGTTAAAGGGGGGGAGAATGTAACGACCGAGGAATTACGCTTGTATTATATTATAATAATGATAAATTATGTGTATTATTATGTGGTTAAATGTGTTAAGTCATTAAACCCTAACTGCTATGTGATATGTGTTGGCTGTTTTGATCCAAACGTGTTTTGGATATTTATTGAGCATTTTATCATCAGTTATATATATATTATATCAAAACCTGTATAGCTCAAAACTATGTTTTAAAAGCCCGTATTTCAAACAAAATCATTGGCCCTATTTTGGCAAAAATGCCCTATCCCATATCGCTATTCTGAACCCCTAAACGTTTTACAAATTTACCTTTTTCGCGAAAAACGACTTTTCCGGACCCCTTCGGGTACCAAAAGCCCCACAAAAATCACATTTTTATTTTTATATGATCATGAAATTATCATATATCATTTTTCTTTGCATTTTTGTAATATTCACAATTTTTGGTAATTTTTGACATTAATTTTGTATTTATTGGATATTTAAAAATTCATTATTAATATCCAAAAATTATAAAAATTGGGGCCAAATATTTTTATTAGAGGTATAATTAGGCCCTTAATTTTATTTAGGGGTATTATTTTCATTAGTATAAATACCTGTTTTATTATTAATTATTCATTAATTAATTGTTAAAAATCAGAAAATAAAAATTAGAAAGTGTGGGTGAAGTTTGTGTTCTTGAAGAAGGGAGAAGATCAAACTGTGATTTTGGGAGATTTACTAATCCACTGAAAACGCTCGAGTAACCAATACAATCCTTGTGAAGAGACGAATCTATTGATACTAATATCAACAACTGAGGTTTGTTTAATCTCAAAATCGATTTTTATGTTCTTGGCATGAATTTCGGTTTTTGATTTTGAAGAATCATTTGATTGTTTGGATTATGTAGTTAGTTTCGTTGTAGTCTTAGGAGTAATCAGGTATTTTTATTATGATTTTACAACCCCTGAATCGATATGTCGAGTTCTTGAGTTTAACTATTTTTGATTTTGTTTTTTTTAGATTTATATATGTTTTTGCTCGCGATTGATGTTAGAAAGTAATTGTAGAACTCTGTAGCTTTAATTTGACACCGGAATCACGTTGTTTGGTTTTGTATTCGTCAAAAACGATTTCGCCGGCCATGGAGTTGAAGGTCGCCGATTTTGGATCGGTTTTCACCGGGAAAGATAAGGCAGGCGACGGGGGAGGAGGAGAATGGCAGGGATGAATGGCTGGGATGGTGAGGAATTGATTTGCAGCAGGAACAAGTCGAACCACACGGTTTTTGGTCAGGAATTGGTATCGCCGGAGTTGGGCTCCGGTGGCCGGAACTTCGCCGTGTTCTGGAAACGTGAAGAACACCGGCGGGTGTTCTGGCCAACCCGGATCCGACCCGGTTGGGTTTTTATTTGACCCGGAGTTGATCCATATAACCCTAACCCTGTTTCTGTTTTCATTTTCTGGTTTTTTTTATTTTTATTTTATTTTTCTAAAATCAGAAATTAGTTTTAGTAATTCTAAAAAGTAAATAAAAAAATCAGTTTTAAATTTTGAAAAATATTATAATTAATTTTTAAATTATTTTATTAATTTTGAAATTCAAATTTAATTATTTAATTAATTATTTAATTATTTATCTAATTATTTATTAGTTATCTAAGTAATTAATAATTAGGTAATTAATTAATAAATAAGGATTAAATAATATGATTAAAAATCCGATAATTAGTTAATATTACGAGTAACTTGTATTCATACGAGTAGTGATTCGATAATGAGAATTATTATTCGAGCAATAATTTATTCGAAGGATATCGTTTTATTCGTATCGAATAAGTAAATACAGATAATTAAATGATTAATTAATCGTATAGGTATAGTAATAATAATAACAGTTCGATAATAGTCAAGAATCGCGAGTAGCTCGTATTTATACTAGTAATTAATCATTGAGTTAGATTATAATTCGAGTAATTAGTATTTATTCGATAAATAGCGTATCAGTTAGTTGTATCGATTTTTATTTATAAATAATCGATCTGATCGAGTAAGTATTATTAATTTGTAAATAATTGTAATAAATAGTAATTAATCCTAATAATTAGGGATTAATTATTTTAAAATACAATAATTATTAGTTAATTATTTAAAAATGTAATTAAGGATTATTTAATTATAATTAATTATTAATTAATTAAAAATCTTATTTAATTCATAATAATTAAACCGTTAGTCCGATTTGAGCGAAACGAGGACCCCTAGACTCAGAAAAATGAAACGAATCCAATAAAAATAATTGTAAGTTATAATTTCTTCCGGAAGAGAGTAGTCTTGTGATAATTAATAGTTCGTAGGCCCTAATAGGGGTATAATTTAACCGAATAATCCCGAAAAATTATAATAAAGTCAGATAAGGCTAGTTAATGCAGGTATGAGTCTAGAATCAATTCTAAAAATAATTATAAGTCTAAAAAAATTGATTATGTGCTTTATGTGATTATGTGAACCTATGTGCTATATCAATATATGTGTATATATGCGAATCAGATAGAAACGCATGGGTAGACTGATAAGGTTACGTGATATCAATTCCAGATACCCGTATATAGTAAGTTATCTAAACAACTATCTTTCCATGATTGGTTCAGTGTTAGCAAGGCAGAGTAAGCTAGAGACAGAAGGCGGTGAGTTGAATCAGGTTAAGTACGCGCAAGGCAAGTTTTTCCCCTATTCTAAATTCAGAATAGTGAATTATATTCCATTTTACATATCAATTACACTTTGATAATTCTTGTTCATATGCACTGATACATATCTATTGATTCTTGTTTCTATTTCATTTCGATTCTTGATTTCTCCCAATTTATTGAATCCTCTATTCATATTCCAATATTTTTACCCTTGTTATATATATTATGATATATCCTGATGTTGGGATACATCAAAAGCATTCCGATTATTCCGGATGCTAAACTTCGGACTGGATGGTTACGATACAGGCTGGGTTTTACTCAGACCTTTAATTAATAGGCCATAGCTGCCTGAGTACTCCTTATGTTGGTTGGATCTATACAGTTGGGTATAGATTCACACTGTCTCCTGACTGATCAGCGGGTTATAGTGCATATGTTGGTTCTTGTTTCCAGTCTTGTTCATTTAGCACTCGCCAGTATTGGCAAATTATTAGTCTATACAGACTCAGATGGTTGATCAAACCAGCAGCTTATTGGTTCACTTATTTCTCTCTCTTTATACTATCTATATTGTTGCAGGCTTGTTGAGCAATTTTGGCTCATCCTCTTTTATTGTTATTCCTATTGTCTTACAGTTAAGGTAGAGAATGAAACCCATCAGAACCCGCGTAGTCAAGAAGCGAGTCAAGCAGCGGGACCCTCTTATACCAAGGGTGTTCATCCCTATCCCTGAAGAGAGCTTTGAGTTATCATATCAGGTGTAACAGGATAAGTATTATTATGGTTTGAATAAAATTTGTGTGGTGAGCATGTAGATAGAATAAAGTTTTGTAATAAAGAGAGTTCTTGAGACGGATTGTTTTTATTTGGTTTGTAATAAAGTTAGTATGTGGTTCTTGTTTTCAGATCTTAACCTTAAAAGATCCTGATAGCAGTAGTTCGGGGTAATTATTCTATTTATATTCCGCTTGTGCAAGACTAATGTGTAGTTAATATTAGTAATGCCCCAAATCTATACCCCGGATTTGGAGGGTGTTACATAATAGGTTATTAGGGTGAGCATATAATCGCTCAGCAGTACCAATATATAAATAACAAAGTAAAAGCAGTTTAAACTAAACAGTTATAAACATAGGATTATAAATCAATATGAAAGCATAAATCTGTAAATCATTTTCAATCTATGTCAAAATTAAATTGGATATCACTAACTAGCATGCTCTTTATAAAACAACATAGTTGTGTGCTGTGTAAACACCGGAGTCCAATTTTAGCATGTTATTCACATTTATAACTCAACTGTATAAATCATTTGTTCTGTTACGGGAACTACAAAACCAAATCAGATACGTATTGGACATTCAAGTATGAAGACAGCTGATCAGGCTATCAACACTAGATGGCTCCATCTGTCATCCCACAAACCTGTTCCGGAACTCAGAAACTAGCTAGGTCCCTGACCCGCTGGACTAATCGGTTAAGTAATGCGTGCATACGAGTTAGCTGCTTACGCAACCATAATAGACTATTCTGGCCTATTACTATCTAATATCTGATTTCTTTTATCTAGTTTTCAAATCACTTGTATCTATCTCAGTTTAAAACAGTTCATTCAACAGCACACATAAACTTTGTTCCCAATTCATTTTCAGTTGGAGATAGGTACCTTATCGAAGTTACTTTTCCCCAAAACAGGATTTAAACCAATAATTAACTATAGGGGATACGTAACTTGAAACATTTATGTTCCTGTTTGAAAATCAAACAACAATTCATTCATATATTCTGAACTATAAGAGTATGGTCAGGGGTACTTACCTTGCGACGATTTCTCAGAAATTCCTAGGGTAGCTTCGCTTGTTTGACTTTAGTCCTCGCAAACCTCGCCTAGGATCTACAGTAATAGAATACCCTATTTAGTTATTCTGACATGCTTGATATCCTCAGAACCTAACTAACCCAATCCAATAAACCCGACTCGTATAATAATTTTTATATGTATATTCACATAATCGATACTTACGATAATAATAAAATATTTAATATGATATAGTACACTTCTCATAGTAAAATAATTTTCACCGAAGCCATTCGATTTGGAGCTTTGGAAACTGGCTCTGCCCCTGGTAACAAATCAATGGAGAACTCTATTTCTCGATCAGGTGGTAATCATGGCAATTTTTCCAGAAAGACGTTGGGATATTCCCTTACTATTGGAATCTCATCCAGAGTAGGTGCCTCTTTCTTGGTATCCACCACATGTGCCAAGTATACCTCACATCCTTGTCTTAACAATTTCTTTGCCTGCAATACTGAGAAAAATTTCTTGTCCTGCTTCTGTCCTTGATAACTTATTCTTACATTATCTTTTGTATACATGACAATTCTCTTCTTCTTGCAGTCAATACTTATCTTATATAGAGACAACCAATCCATGCCTAGAATGATATCAAATTCTCCTAACTCAAAAGGTAATAGGTCAGCTAGAAAAAAGTGACATGAAATTTTTATTGAACATTTAGGACAAAATTGGATTACAGGTAGCTTATCCTGGTTGGCCAATTCTATAGTCAAAGGTTCATCCAAGTCCTCCAACATTAATTGTATTTTATTTACGCAGTTCAGGTATATAAAAGATTTAGATGCTCCCGAATCAAATAGAACGTTAACATGCACAAAATTAAGAGAAAGCGTACCTCCAACTACAACGGAATCCTGAGCCGTGGATTTTCTTGGTCATTTTGAAAAATCTGGCTCTAGCTGTACTTGTTGCTGGCCCTTGAGACACACTTCTTCCTACACTTCCTTGGGTAGCTAATTTGCAATTCTTAGCAATGTGTCCTACTTTACCGCAGCTAAAACATGTGACTTCTTGGTTCTCGGACTTGCATTCCATGGAATAATGACCTTTTTGGCCGCATTTGAAACAATTAACGTTCTCCTTGTACTGGCCACTGTGCCTCTTTCCACATGTCTTACAATCTATCATTGGTTTGCTTGACTTCATTGGAGTTGAACTGACTGACATGGCACTAGGCCTAGCTTGTGGGAAATTCTGCCTTCTGAATTTCTTGTCTCTATTCCTTCCGAACCGTCGCTGAAACTTATGACTTTCTTCCCCTTGTTCTGACTTATCAGGCACACTTTTAAACTTCCTCTTCTTTTCACCTCTTTCTTTAGCAGCTAACTTCTGGTCACTATCTATGACTAAGGCAGCCTGAACTACCGAAGTATATGTTTTGAGTTGCAAAGCTACAACTCCATTCCTAATTTCCGGCTTCAATCCCTGTTGAAACCGCTTCGCTCTCTGGGCTTCTGAGCTTACATATTCTGGTACTATTCGAGCCAATTCCGTGAACTTGGCTTCATACTCCGTAACACTCCCATCTCCGTGCTTCAATTCTAAAAATTCCATCTTCATCTGATTCTTGAGACAGTCCGGGAAATATTTTTCTAAAAATAACTCTGTGAATCGGGTCCAGAGAATAGGACCTTCTCTTTCCAAGGCTCGAGTAGACTCCCACCAATAATTCAAATCATTCTTTAGGAAGTAACTAGCATAGTCCATCCTTAAATCATTACTCACCTTGGTGAGAGCAAAAGCCTTTTCCGTCTCTTTTAATCAGATCCTGACAGCAACAGGATCTACTTCAACCTTGAACTCTGGGGGTTTTACCGCCTGAAATGATTTAAAACTAATAGCTTGGGTTGACCCTCTCAACTGGTTCTGCTGTTGGATTTGTAGCTATTGTTGTTGGATTTGCTGTTGTTATTGTATGAGCTGTTGTTATTGTTGTTGTTGCTGAAACTGTTACTGCTACTACTGGCATTGTTGCTGCTATTGGGCCAGCTGGGTGGACTGCTGACGCAATAGATCTAGTAATTCACTCATGGTAGGATCATAGCAGATCCGTTGTTAGAAGAGTTAGGTTGAGGATTCTTTTTTGGTGGCATTCTCCTGAAACATAACAATAATATATAAGAAAATTGAATGTTCCATACATTATACATATGCATCAGGAGAATGCTGCCACAACGAAAATATCCTCATCCTTAATTAGTGGGATCCATCCAGAGTGAATGGCTAAATTCTAACAATACCAGCAACAGATACAACAATAATAGTTAAAACAGTAATAACAGTGCAAAATTTTTTGAAAAACTAAACAACATAATATAACAACTACTATATAATAACATACAAAAAATCCAACTAGTACAGCTAATATCGAAAGTACTATCTCATCCGAATACACATCAAAATTGGCTGATATAACAGCCTCCATCTACTGCATGCTACAACAACATAATATAAATATAAAAACAAACTACAGAACTCCGGTAACAACCAGATCTGAGCTCTATGCACTACACCTGCTGCAATCTCTCTCTATCCACTGCCACTGCCACCAATCACACCCAACTCAAACACTAACCAGTTAACTAAATCCTGGTACTGGGTAGCCCTAGTCTCCGAGCTGAGAAAAGGATCAATGAATCTTGCTCTCTCAATAGCAGACTGGTTCAGGGTCCTCATTCTAGCCTGAATGTCTGGTGAGGGAGCAGAGATACCCTAAAATGGTCCAACTAACACTTGATCAAGGTGTACTACCAAATTTGGGCTCTGCTCTCTGATCAGAGCTCTGTTCACCGCCTGATGAACATGATACAGAATTGGAGATGAAGCACATGTAGGAACAAGGGGAGGGACTGGAGGTCTAGGAAAGGAGGCCCTAGGTCCACAATCCGGGGAAAAATCTCTGACAGCTGAAACTGACCTCTGCACCCAACGGGGATGAGTACTCGGTCCAGGTACATCTCTAGGTAAGAACTGGGGCACTGGTGGGGGAGGTAGGGGAGTCTCCTCAGCTAGAACATCTAAAATATGCTAAGAATCTGAACTATCAGCATCTGACTCAATCTCCATGCAAGGATAGCTAGATATGCATATCAAGCGCTGGCAATAATATATATATACAAGGAAACACAATAAAATTTAGGGAAGTTCTATCAAAACATCAATAGATGTCAGAGTAACGCCTTCGGAACCCTCGACCAGACTCTTAAACTCTCTCATCTATGTGAGTTGCTGACTAAACCTCAATGACTCTATTCCTGACTTAAATCAGGGACTTAAACCTGTAGCTCTGATACAAACACTGACGGTCTCAACCCCGGGATTAGGAGTTGATGTCACTAATTATATCAAACCACAATCATAAACTACTAGATTATTAATAATACACTATCACAACCCCAATACCAAGATCTTTTGTAGGTTCAAATACTATTTACTATTACAACAACCATTTATTTAAAAGTATGATGTACTAACATATTACAGCAACTCACAAACCTAAAATAGGCCTAAAAAAACTACCTCAAATGATTCCGCTACCGGTGGTACTAGAGTCATGCCCTAAACATGATGAACTGGTCTCCTAGGCATCTGTGACATATATATATATATAACAGGTTGTAAGGGTGATCATATAATCACTCAGCAGTACCAAAATATGGATAATAGAGTAAAAACAGTTTAAACTAAACAATTATAGGAATATGATTATAAATCAGTATGAAAGCATAAATCTGTAAATCATTTCGAATCTATGTCAAAATTAAACAAAATTAAACTGGATATCACTAACTAACATGCTCTTTATAAAACAACGTAGTTATGTGTTATGTAAATATTAGAGTCCAATTTTAGCATGCTATTCACATTTATAACTCAACTGTATAAATCACGTGTTCCGTTACGAGAACTACAAAACCAAATCAGATACATATAGGACATTCAAGTGTGAAGACAACTAATCAGGCTATCAATACTAGACGACTCCATCTGTCATCCCACAAACCTATTTTGAAACTCAGAGACTAGCTAGGTCCCTGACCTGCTGGACTAATCGGTTAAGTAATGCGCCCAACCGAGTTAGCTGCTTACGCAACCACAATAGACCACTATGGCCTTTATCTATCCAATATCTGATCATTTTTATCCAGTTTTCAAATCACTTATACCTATCTCTGTTTAAAACAGTTCATTCAACAGCACACATAAACTTTGTTCACAAATCATTTTCAGTTGGATATAGGTACCTTTTCGAAGTTACTTTTCCCCAAAACAGGATTTCAACAAATATTTAACTACAGGGGATACGTAACTTAAAACATTTCTGTTCCTATTTGAAAATCAAACAACAATTCATTCATATATACTGAACCATAAGAGTATGGTCAGGGGTACTTGCCTTGCGATAATTTCTCAAAAATTCCTAGGGAAGCTTCCCTCGTCTGAGTTTAGTCCTCGCAAACCTCTCCTGGGATCTACAGTAACAGAATACCCTAATTAGTTATTTTGACATGCTTGATATTCTCAGAACCTAACTAACCCGATCCAATAAACCCGACTCGTATAATAATATTTATATGTATATTCACATAATCGATACTTCAATAATAATAAAATACTAGCATGGATGCCTGCTTCGCGTGGCATTGGTTTTTTAATAAATTAAGAGGACAATCAACTGATTATAGAGAACTGGTTCTCCAAAATTAGAAGTTTGGAGGCGTATTGGTATTTTTTATGAGGGTACAATGGAAATGGAAGAATTTTAATTGAATAGAATAACATAATTGTGAAAAACCGTTATAAAAAATAACGTTGCCTCCAAAATTTTTATTTCTTTGTTTTGTTGCTCGATAACGCCCTCGAGGTTGTTATTGTTGTTTGTGATTGGAAGTTGATATGGGAATCATTTGAAGATTGTAACATGAACTTGAAGGGTAGTTTGATAAAAAAACTGTAAGTTGAAGAGTGATTAATGAATAGTTGTAAAAAGAAAATGGTATGTTCAGTATATGTGTAATGTGAGAAAACATCTTATTTGGTAAACAATTTGAAAGGCATTAGTGCATATAGTTAGAGTGGAAAACCAATTAATTAATTCATTACATAATACTTTAGCAACCTGACTTTGAAGTTTGGAGGGAAAATTATAAGCATAAGTACATATAGTTACACATTGTAGTGGATGCAAAACTCAAGCAAATTAGATACTGAAAATCATCTGGATTTCATTCTTATTTTTGTAGTGGACTCATGGATTGGTTTTCAGTTTTGTTGGTGGAGAGCGAAAGGTAAGATTTGACATCATGTCGAGGTGGTAGCTACTGCTTGATGCTTGTAATTTCCAGTAAATTGAAAAGTTGTATTCAGAGATAACTTCTTTGTCAAATTATAAAATGACAGTTGGGATGTAATGGCATACCATGGCCGTCGGTTACTGCATATAGGCATTCGCATTAGAGAGGTGCTGGTTTGGTTCGATGAAGGCCGTGCGAATATTTGTTGCGAAGTATGGTGTGGCCTTGTGTAGCACATTGAATTCCTTGATGATAATTTTGAAGGTGTATTTTTTGTTAACCAATGCTTTCAACTTTGGAGGGAATGACTTATCTTCTCCCATCTAAATATAGGCAAAGAAGTTACTAGTGTGTGGAATGATGCAGTAAATTATTGGTTAAAGTTTGAGTTGGTACTTGCTTTAGGAGGTGGACAGCTCTTTATCCGAAGACAGCTCTTACCTGCTCGTCACTGAGGATGATGTCAATGCTACCCGTGTTATCTAATGCCTTTACAGTTACCTTGAACCTATGTATATTGAAGAGGCAATAGAAGGTTCGAATGTGCTGTGAATTGTAGAAGATATTTTATGTGGCTGATAAGTTTGTAATGTGTAAGATACCTCTTGTCGGGGCACGACAGGATACGATTACAGTACAGACAGTACCATTTCTCTTCCTCAAATTGTAATTCTTGAAAGCATTGTGTGCAAACCGTGTTGTACCATGTATCGGTCTCTTGGAAAACAATAAAAATAAGGTGAGCACAAATTTGTCTCTGTAAGTACATTTATTATTATGTTGAATCAAGTAAACAGCGGAAGTTGGTTAGTTTTGTAGTACCATTATGCATTCTTTCCCCGGGCTTATAATTCTTGCAAAATTCAGAACTTCAACATGGGCATGCTTGTCCATTGCATAGATTTCTTGTTGGAAAGCAGGTTGGGTCAATCTAATGAGATCAGGGCAATGTTAAAAGTGCTGCATACTTGACATGTTTATACATTTTTCTAAAAAAAGTTTTTAACTTACTTGCATGACACTATAATGATTGTAGTTGATATAACATTGAGTTCCCCCTACACTTGAAAGATCAACCTAATCTTCAAAGGGAAATGCGTATGTAGATATCCATAGTGTTTAGCCAAACACGTCCAAATACTTATACAGTGTATGGTATTATCAATTAATGGAAGAAGTTAGTAATATAATACCATTACGTAATCCTACTCGACTACTTGCTATAATCAGTATAGTAGGTTTCTCATGAACTTCTTTCATCTGTTCATCGAACATTTCAGCAAATGTATCCCAAAAAGTGACATTGATTGAGGACCTGCACATTATTTTTGGTATATATGAGGAATAACGATGAAAATAATCTATCAATTTGTATATGAAATGTAGAAGGGAAATTTAACCTTCCATCCGTGAGTATTAGCTTCACTTGTTTCTGAGCATCATTGAATCTATTAACCAAATGTGTGAGTGGCTGATAAAATTTGACAATTTCGATTACATCTGTCGATACAATAATTTGCAGTTGTTACTCTCAGTTATAGGTTGACAACTGATAAAGTTTTATTTATTGATTTCACCTGCCAAGTGAGTTGTTTATTTTGTAAGCTCCATAAGCTCGCTATGATCATAGAAATCAAACGCATTAGTTTCAATACCACATGTACTTTCCTGAATCTCTTTCAATTGAGTGTCTTTTGAGAAAACCAACTGCACATCATTTGCGAGGCATAAGAACTTGTCATCTCTTTTATATGCCTAAACGACAAACTTCTTAATGATATAGCACTTGCCCATAGTGAACTTATCCTTGAGCATGTCATCCACGTTTCCAGGGATGAATGCATGCATTCTGCTATTCTGGTAGTTTTGCAAAAACTGGACATTAAAATCTGGAGTTGAATGTATAAGAATAAAGTTTCATAATATAGTTTACCTTGTCATCTAACAGAATGATATTGAAGCTTTTGAAAATCTCGCCCTTTCTTGATGCTCCTCTCCAAAACCTTACAACTCTTACTTTGATTTTCCAATCAAATTTCTCAACTTTTAGACTACTTAGGTCGTCAAACTTTGTTTTTGACATTATGATCTCCCCAAGTTTTTGTTGGTTGAAAGCTCTCTGCTGTGAATAACTCACATTATGGTTACAGAAGCATAATGTATTATGTGTATCACCTACTACCAATTGCAATTATGTTTGATTTGATATCAGCATTTACTTCCTCACAAATGTAAATGATGAAGAAATGTTTTAATAATTTTCTTTTATGTTCAATTGTATTGTGCTTATAAATGACCTGTTTGCTTTATTGATATTACAAAAAATTAACAATTTTTTGTCATAATTTTGTTTTTATAGTTTGCATCTGTAGGTGGAAATTTTTCCGAAAATCGTACCATTGTAAGGTCTTTGTAACATACACGAATTTCCATCTAATTAGTGGTAGTTCAGCGTGACCAATATGGGAAGTACTTCATTCATATATTATGATAACTAAATGCAGTCAATTACACCTTAATTTGTTAACAAAATAATATGTCACATAGTTTGAGGAGGTATAACTGCAACAATTTACTGTACGTAGACAAAAGTCCTCATATCACTGAATCTCAAACTTCTCTCACTTGGCCTTCTTTTTCTAGGGAATGTATATTTTTGGTCAGAGAAGACAAATAGGGAAATAATAACATGTAGTCAAATGTAAAAATGAGGTAACATACTCTGTCTATTTAGGCTCCTTCTGAATTTCACCTTCTTCATCAAATGGCACTGGTGCATGGAGTTTCCTTGCTCAAACCTTCTTGCTTGTTGATTTTTCCGTGTTTAGGGCTTGCGTTCTTCGTTCACTGATACCTACACGCGAGAAGGTAGTTAGACATTAGAAATTTTTTATAGCAATAACGTACTTATGATGCTAATATCTTACATTCATAGTTGACATATCATTTCTCTCAATAGTTTGGTTAGAAGACGGAGTGAAGGTCCCACCAGATTCAATTCCGTTACCAATTCTAGTAGCTTCGTACACATATGAGCCCTTCATGACATTTTCCTCTGTAATGAAGACTGTCATTTTGTATTTTTGCTTGTCAAACATTCTCAAATATGGGGGGAACTATTGTTCTCCCAGTTCCTACACGTGTAATTGAGTGATTATAGTTATATATCTGATATAATTTACAAAAGTATTCTAGTACAATGTTGTAGGTGAACCTCTTTGTCCGGAAAGTACAAATATTCAACACTTTTCTTGTGCAATTTGAGCAACGGCTGCATGAGGTAAAAATATTGTCAAAGATCCAGTGTCATCTGAGCATCTTGTTTCCAACCGAAAACTGTATAAGGAAGAAACTGATTAAGCATCCATAAATTAGTAAATGATCATACATCTCTAAACAAATTCTTTCTCATATTACCTTCTTATGAGATGTGGTATGATCCTCTTACAATTTTGACATTTGAATTTGTCAACTATGAAAGGAACCTCAATGAGGCATCTTGTGCATTTTGTTAGGTACCAATTACCATCCTCATTAACCTTGTCAATGATCACTTCGCACACAACCTCCCTCTGAACAGGAAAACAATAAATTAGTCTTGCTGCAATTACAATTACAATACCACAAACATAATTATAGTACCTGAACATGTGTTTCAGTTAATAGAGTAATATCTTTCACAGTTAATGTCTGTTTGATGTCTTCATCATCAACATCAGACATTTCAGTCATTTGATCGCATCTGAAGAAAGTAAAAATCACCTTAAATATTTATGTACATTACATATGTTACTTCCTATTAACAAAGAAAATAACCTGTTTATGAGGTCATCCGCACTATAATGATCAGGTTTGATAAAAATTCTTGTTGTTGGATAGTTTATGAGGTGTGCTCTCCCGATGCCAGTAACATAGATTATTAGTTGGCATTTGGAGTTTGTTAGGTAATATATAACATTATTACGGTGCCATTACCCATACTTTCATACGAACTAACTCTACCAGAGCTGATAATAACAATAGGATCTTCCTCCTCAAGTTATTGCAAAGCTTTGTCAATTAAAATCCCAAATTCGTCAAACAAAGTGACAGACATGCAACACCTACATCATGCAAAATTTCTTAAGTAGTTCATTCAGTAACTATTTACATAAACCACTAACAATTGGTTAATTAAGCAGACAAACCTCCTATCTACCAAATCAAATTTCTGCCTTTATTTTTCCTGACTATTTTTAGTTGAAGTAATCAGCGGTCTTCGGTTCTTCAAGTGACCAACCATGTCTAAAATTGAATACATTTTAGTACTAATAGGCATTGTTATAAATTTGAAAATGAGTATAGCTTCCATACCTACTAATAACCTATTGTCTGTTACAAGTTTCTCTATTTCAGTCATGTGGAATAAATCAGAAGCATATTTTTCAATTACTAATCCCGGCTCAGTTGCTCTGCTTAATTTTGTGACTTTGGTGAAAAAGATGTGTTTTTTTGTTTCTAAAAGGGCGATATGTTTCGTCCCCTAAAAATTCCTTCACTTTAAAGTTGTCAATTTTGTAAATGCCTCCTTCAACCAAAGGGCAGGTCAACTCTGCACAATATTTTGCATTTTCAAAAGTGTGAATTCGATTGTTCTACATATAGTCAATCGGCATCATATTAAAAGGTGTCGTGGAAGTGAGGCATGTAGTTCTACATATTATGATGTGGTACATACCATATCATCAATGAGAAGCATATTAAAACCCCAAAATTCTTGTGTTTTTCTGTTCATTCCTTTCCACATCGCCTGCACTCTTACTCTATATTTCCAGTCATAACTTGAGCTATCCACATCACTTAAATTCTTGTACTGGTGTAGATCCATTTATAGGAGACTTATTGCTTCAGTAGTAGGTACCTGTAGATGTGTTCAATAAATGTGTGCACAGCTCAGTCAATTAAGAGAAATGAATGCAAACTGTAATTTAAGATTGAAAGATCCATACCTGATATGCTGCGAACAGTAGCCAGAGCTTCACTAAGATCTCACCTAACTTCTTAATGGTATGTATATTTCAACCTTCTTAATGGTAAGTAAACATGTATGTAACTAAATGTTATGATATGTGTAACAACCCCAGATCCGGGGTCGGGGATCCGGGTCGTCACGGTCTTTCTTTCCACAATATCACTTCACTTAATTAATAATAATAACCTTATGCTGTGACCCAACACTAACACACACCACAACCCGTTATAATCTCAGAGATGAAATTGAAATAAGTACAAGTCTTTGAATCCACCATTTAACAGTTATTACAACCCAAAATGATTACTTGATAAATTTACAGTTAATTGTCATTATCTGCCACAAGTTATAATTATACATAATTTGATTCTCAAAGTAGATGGTCTGAACTACAATAGATCTACCTCTGCAGCTATAGCAGCTACAACATCATCGGGAAGACGCGGGACGCTTCCCACGCGCTTGCGCTGGGTCTGCTGGAGTCTGGCCATCTCTCCTAACTGTTGTTGTGTAATGAAGAAATAAAGCAAGAGTGAGCCTTACAGCTCGCAAGATAATACATAGTGATAACAATAATATAAGTATCTAAATGGATACTTAATAGAATCTCTATCATGTGTAAGATAATTACTTACTAGATATAAGTAAAAACAAGGAATGAAGTTACCAATACTTCACTACACTTATATCATTTATAAAGCTACTTGAACTACCACCGTTCAAAGTATTATAAGCTTTAAAAAAACATCCCATAGATGAGACCACCAGTTAAGACTTGAATAGATTCAATCTTTAAAATATTATTGAATGAAATAAAGTTACGAGATACTTTATTTAGTCCCGATATATATATATCCACATATATATCTCTTAAACATTTCCTGGAACCTCTGTTATGTAAAGTATGAACAGAGTTTGAAACATCCAATGAATTTTGGAAAGGAAAAGAATTTTGGCATAAACCAGATATCTTGCTGATCAGGCAAAGATACCAATAAGTAACCTTTTCTACTAGTAGATGGATGAATCCCCCACCGGTCATCACCCTGGCCACATAAGGACCTTGTGTTGGACCGCCACCCGGCCTCTTACGCGTTGATGGACTGCCACCCAGCCACTTACACTTTGATAGACCGTACCCCGGCCTGTCGCTTATGCCGACTCAATTAGATGGGCTTACTTCCCGAACATTGGGCAAGTAATCAATTCATTTATCAAAATAGCAACCTTGTTGCGAATATAAAATACACCATAGAGCCGGATCCCTCAGGTTTTGAGCGAGTATTTAAATCCCCTTAAAAGGAAGATCTTAAATATAAAAATGAGTTTTGGGATCCGCTCTAACTTTTAAAATCATTTTGAAGACTCGAAAACACTTTATAGAGTGTTTGGAGTAAAGCTGATTTAATGAAGTAAATCAGTCCCCAGAATATTTAGAAAATGACTGAACTTTATTATTTAAATAATATTCCCATAAAGAATAATCTTTATAAAAATAATTGAAGTAGAAGTATTAAAACTTATACTTGAAACGAGTATTACATAACCAAAGATATACTTATATGAAAGTACTATCTTTATTTGAATAATCGAAAATAAGTTTGTTTATTTACACTTTATTCTTTAATAAAATAAAGAATATATCTCAGCAAATAATCGGAGTCATAGATCCTCAAATGAATATTCAAAAATATTCAATAAATAATATAAACTGAGTCATAAGCTCTCGAATGAATATTCAAAATAGTATTCAATTAATAAAATAAAAGGAGTCATAAGCCCTCGAATGAATATTCATAATAATATTCATTAAATAAAATAAAGAAGTCATAAGCCCTCGAATGAATATTCATAATAATATTCATTAAATAAAATAAAGTTATCGAATAAACCTTATTCGATTAATAGTTTTGAAAACTATAACCATATATATATATATAAATATATATGTATATATATACATATATACAAAATCTACTCGGGATCCTCGACTCCCGGTTTAGAAAATATTTCCACCTTTTGGGTCCCTATACTAAGGGTATATGCAAGTTACCGCTATCCTCTAGCATAGGTATTATCAACTGAATCAACAGATATATATATCAAGAATACGAAACAGGCATGCATATATATATATATATATATATATATCATAGCAGCATGCTTCAATATATTGCAACATTTGCTAATTAACCAACATGCATCTATCGCAAGATAATGCAAGTACATATATATACATCACAACAACAGTATAACGGGTAGAAAACTTGCCTGAGCGACTTGGGGTGATAAAAGGCTCGGGACGAGTCTGGTAACCTATAAACAACAAGTAGGTTGGAATTAAACCAAAATCACTTGTAAATCTATACTTTAACTAACTTAGACTCTAACGCTTGTTTTGCGCTCACTGATTCGCTTAAGTCACTCGGGTACCCTCGGCTCCACCATTTTTAATAATTTAACCTTTACGAGTTTTAAAGCGATTCCTTCGCGAGTGTCTTACCAACTGCCTAACACACTTACCATAAATGTTTCATACATTAATTAACCCTTTTTGGTCTTTAACCTACGTTTCAAAGTAAGGCGAGGGGAAAAGTTTCATTCGCGAAACGCCGTTACTTGAAACGGTCGTTTCTCCTAAACCGTGCATCGGAATCGAACGAACTACATATCAAAACGAAGCTCGTAACATGAGCTATCTAAACATGGCAGTGGTCATAATCTAGCAGGGCGTTCTCGGGTCCTAATGCTATGCACAAAAAAGTCCAAAGAAAATCGGACGTTACGACGGCTATGTTTACGCGATTTCCAATATTTTAAACCATTCAAAACCATCCCAAATCAACCTCAAATCCAACATACAACCAACATCCATCCTTATCACATCATAACAACCCCAACCAATTCAATTTAATCATTTATACTTATGCCTAAACTTAACTTTAATCATACTTAAGTTCTTTTAATCAAAACCACAACATTTACCATTCCATTTCACTACCATTTCAAATCCCAAACTCTAATCACAACAACAAGCTACAATATCATCCTACTAATCAAAATCATCTTATAATATATATGAATCTAGGGTTTGGAGATGGTATACCTTCCTTGAAGTGGTGGGAGGAGCTAGGAAGCCTTAAGAAGCTTTGAGAAGTCTTAAGAATGCTTGGATCTTCAAGAAAAACAAGAAAAACTTCAAGTTAAAAACTTGAAAACACTATTCATAGTCTTCTTCTTTGATTAAATGAAGAAGATTGAGAAGGAATTAATGGCTTAAACTCATTATATAGCCCTAACTAAGCATGAAGATGATTAGGGAATTTACTCACCAATTTAGGAAGCTTGGATCTTGAATTTTTGAAATTTCTTGCCTAATGAATAGTGAAAAGCCGAGAGCAAGGATGAACAAGGCCTTGGTTCTTTTTGATTTTTGATGAAGAATGAATTTACTTGGCTTGGTTGCTTTGCTTTTGTGTTTGATTTAGTCAATTACCTTCTTGCCCTTGAATTTGTGTGGTTACAAAGCCACCACACCTCCTTCCTTCCCATGTCATGCTTGTGTCATCCTCATGAAGTCATCCTCCCTTCCTTGTCCTCTTTCTATTGGTTGGATGACATCATTCCCACTAATCCCTTTGATTAACTTCCTAATCGTTTGCCTAATGACCGCTGATCTGTTATGCGGTTCGCTTAACTTCGTTCTCGTTTATCGTTTGAAGGATGATACCCGGGATCTTATTACTTAGTTTCCCTTAACCTTTCTCAATACATTATAGTCCTTTTTATGATCCTCTATTATAATCCTTTAATTTAAATTCTTTTTATCCTGTTATCATATACTCAATTCTCTCCGTATCTTGTGGATTTCCGGGAAAAACCAAAGTGTTCGGAATTGGATTCTGACGATCTTTACATACACTTATATACTACATAGAGTACTAATAATATCCCAGAATATTCATAACAGAACCCCTACATAGTGTGGCGTGAAAAGTTTTCTCATTCAGCTAAAACACTATTCACAAGGGTTACAAAAAGTTGAAAATTTTGGGGGTTATTACAGTCTCCCCTCAAAAGGATTCCGTCCCGGAATCAAACAGAAAACAAATGGGGGTACTTTTCTAGCATTGTGCTCTCTAGTTCCCAAGTTGATTCTTCTACGTTATGATTCTGCCATAGTACTCTGACTAGCTTGATCACTTTGTTCCGAAGCACCTGCTCCTTCTTATCCATAATCCTTACTGGCTTCTCCACGTAAGTTAGATCTGGCTGCATATCCACCTGCTCGTACTCCACTATGTGCCTGGCATCCCGATGATACCTCCTTAGCATTGACACATGGAACACATTATGAACTTGTTGCAAATTAGGGGGTCGGGCTAGCTCGTAAGCTAACTTTCCAATCCGTCTTAATATCTCAAAAGGTCCAATATATCTAGGGCTCAGTTTTCCTTTCTTTCCGAACCTCATTAATCCCTTCCAAGGGGATACTTTCAGTAGTACTAAGTCCCCTACTTCATATTCCTTGTCCTTTCGGGCTAGGTCTGCATATTTCTTCTGTCTGTCTTGGGCTGCCACAAGTCGCCCTCTGATAAGATCCACTATATCTTTGGTCCTTTGGACCACTTCGGGTCCGAGCATCTTCCGCTCTCCTACTTCATCCCAGTATAAGGGAGATCGACACCTTCTTCCGTACAGGGCCTCATAAGGCGGCATTCCAATGCTAGCATGAAAGCTATTGTTATAAGAAAACTCGATCAACGGCAAGTGATCATCCCAACTTCCTTTAAGGTCTATTGCACAGACTCTCAACATATCTTCTAGTGTCTGGATGGTCCTTTCACTCTGTCCATCCGTCTGGGGATGGTACGCGGTACTCATATTTAACTTGGTCCCCGCACACTCCTGAAAGCTCCTCCAAAATCTGGACTTGAACCTGGGGTCTCGGTCTGAGACAATGGACGCTGGGACTCCATGTCGCGTCACTATTTCCTTAAGGTAAATGTCCACCAGTCTATCGACTGTGTATCTCTCATTGATAGGAATGAAATGAGCTGACTTTGTCAGTCGGTCTATAATTACCCAAATGGCGTCGTGATTGGCTTTCGTCCTTGGCAAGCCTACAACAAAATCCATCGCTATCTGTTCCCATTTCCATTCGGGAATCTCCAGGGGTCGCAAAAGTCCACTGGGTCTCTGGTGCTCTGCCTTTACTCTTTGGCAAGTCAAACACTTGTTTACCCATTCTGCTACGTCCCTCTTCATGTTGGGCCACCAGTAATATTCCATCAAATCCCTATACATCTTGGTACTTCCCGGGTGAATGGAATACCTTGAACTATGGCTTTCATCCAAAATCTCATCTTTAAGTTCTTGAACATTCGGAACCCAAATTCGGTAGGAGTACCTCATTATCCCTTTATCATCTTTCTCGGTATGGATCTCCTCTCCAGTCATTGACTCTCTGCCTTCATTCATTATTTTCTCCTGGCACAATCTGATCTTTTCCAATAACTCTGGCTGCATTGAGATCTCAAAAAGCTTTTCAGTTCCGGTTCCGGTTACCTTTACTTCTATTTCCATTCTCTCAAAATCCCTTATCAACTCTTCCGAAGTCGTTATCATTCTGAGTCTTTCCTTTCTACTAAGGGCATCAGCCCCCACATTGGCTTTCCCTGGATGATAGAGAATCTCACAATCATAGTCCTTGATTAGTTCTAACCATCTCCTCTGGCGCATGTTGAGCTCTTTCTGCGTAAATATGTACTTGAGGCTCTTATGGTCTGTGAAAATCTCGCACTTCTCTCCATACAAGTAGTGCCTCCAAATTTTTAAAGCAAATACTATTGCCGCGAGCTCAAGGTCATGAGTAGGATATCTAACCTCGTATTCCTTCAGTTGTCTCGACGCATACGCAATAACTTTACCGTGCTGCATAAGCACACATCCTAATCCTTTGTGCGACGCGTCACTATATATCACAAAATCTCCTTTTCCGTCCGGCAATGCCAATACCGGAGCCGTTATCAACCTTTTCTTTAATTCCTGAAAACTGTTCTCGCATTTCTCCGTCCATTCAAACTTCTCTGTCTTACGAGTAAGTCGTGTCAAAGGGGCTGCGATCTTCGCAAAGTCCTGAACAAATCTACGATAGTAGCCGGCCAATCCTATGAAACTCCTTACCTCTGTGGGTGTGGTTGGCCTTTCCCAATTTGAGACCGCCTCTATCTTGGAGGGGTCGACCAATACTCCTTCTTTATTGATCACATGTCCTAAAAACTGTACTTCATTCCGCCAGAATTCACACTTCGAGAATTTGGCATATAACTGCTCCTCTCTGAGTATTCCTAGAGCTATCCTCAAATGCTCTGCATGTTCTGCCTCAGTCCTTGAGTAGATCAAAATATCATCGATAAAAACTATCACACACTTGTCCAAGTACTTCTTAAATACTCTATTCATTAAATCCATGAAAGCCGCTAGGGCGTTGGTTAATCCAAAGGACATTACCAAGAACTCATAATGCCCATACCTGGTACGGAACGCTGTCTTGGAAATATCTTCGGGTTTAATCTTTAGTTTGTGATATCCAGTTCTCAGGTCGATCTTGGAAAAATAAACAGCATCCTTTAGCTGGTCAAACAGATCGTCTATTCTAGGCAATGGGTACCTGTTCTTTATGGTTAGCTTGTTCAACTCTCGATAGTCGATGCACAACCTCATGCTCCCATCTTTCTTCTTAACAAATAAAACTGGTGCTCCCCACTGAGACACACTGGGTCTTATCATACCCTTATCCAAGAGTTCCTGCAATTGGATAGCTAATTCCTTCATTTCTAACGGGGCTAACCGGTAAGGTGCTTTTGAAACTGGCGCCGTCCCTGTGGCCAAATCAATAGCAAATTCAATCACTCTATCGGGTGGTAATCCCGGAAGGTCTTGTAGGAATACATCTTTAAATTCGTTGACTACTGGAATATCTTGTAAGTTGGGCACCTCCTTCTGCGTGTCCACCACATAGGCTAGGTAAGCCTCACTTCCTTTTCGTAGCATCCTTTTGGCCTGGGCCATGGTCAAAAATTTATGCGCCTGCCTCTTTCCTCTAAATATAACTTCTTTCTTCCCGGGGATATTTAACTTAACTTTCTTCCCTTTACAGTCTATCTGAGCATCGTTGCTAGATAGCCAGTCCATTCCCAAAATCACATCAAACTCCCCTAATTTAAAAGGAATCAAATTAACACTGAAAGATTGCTCCCCTATGCCTATCTCACAGGCGGGGTGAATCTGGTTAACAGATATAATTTCATGATTGGCTATTTCTACTTGTAAGGGTTCTATCAAGGGTTCAGCCTTAAGTCTTAACTTACGCGCAAGGTCCTTTGATATAAAAAATTTAGTTGCTCCCGAATCAAATAAAACATTTGCACTGACTGAATTTAGAGAAAGGGTACCTGCTATCACATCTGAATCTTTCATAGCATCCTGGACTGTCATGTTGAAAGTCCTCGCAGTAGGTGGCTTATTAGAAGCAGCCCTGTTTGCTCCCGAAGCTGCTGGTTTGTTCATTGGGCATTCCCTCTTCCAATGACCTGGGCGTCCACACTGATGACAAGTGGCGGTTGGAATGACGGCAGGGGTTGATGATGGGCACTTATTTGAGTAGTGGCCTTCCCGACCGCACTTAAAACAGGTTACAGGCTTTCCTTTACACTCACCAGTGTGATTCCTTCCACATATGTTACAGGCTGGCAATGGGGGTCGAGACTGGTTGGAATAGGACATTCTTGACTTCTGGCCGCCCTGGCTCACACTCACACTCATTGGACGCTTAAACCCAGTGTTCCTTCCTGGTAGGGACACTGCTCCTCGATTAAATCTAGTTGGGAAGCTCCTTCCTACGGAACCTCCACCCATGCTCATACTTTTCCTCTTTATTCCTTTCTTCTCTCTTTCCTTCTGCATCTGTTCACTTCCAACTTCTACAATCGTTGCCTTTTGCACCAGAGTGGCATAGTCCGTAAGCTCAAGGATTGCCACCCTATTCTGAATCCACGGTTTCAGTCCCTGCTGAAACCTCCTAGCTTTCTTTTCCTCGGTGCTCACAAACTCCGGCACAAACCTTGATAACTCAGTAAATTTCGCTTCGTACTCTGCTACAGACAAGTTATTCTGCTTTAGCTCCAAGAACTTGAGCTCCATCTGGTTTTCCATAAACCTCGGGAAATACTTTCCCAGAAACAACTGACTAAATCTCTCCCAGGTTATAATAACATCTGTCTCCATGTTTTTCTTGGCCTCCCACCAGTAGTTAGCTTCTCCTTTCAGAAGGTAGGTAGTAAATACAGTCTTTTGTGCCTCTTCGGTACTCAAAATCTCAAAAGATTTCTCCATTTCCTTTAACCATGCCCTTGCCTCAACTGGGTCGGCTGATCCATGGAACTCAGGGGGCTTAAGGGACTTAAAAGCCCTGAAAGAGTTTGCCACAGCATTGTTACTTCCTTGAGGGGGTGGGTTGGGTTGACGTTCCAAATTCTGCCTTAGGAGTTGCATGAACTGGCCCATGGGATCCATGCCTGGGTTTGGTACTGGTTGCTCAACCTCGGTTTCTCCTTCTTCAGCCTCTATCTCAAATCCCTCAACATCATATGTTTCCTCTTCCTCTTCATACAGGGAGTCATCCTGTTCCACATAATCCTCATCTTCCTCTTCACTGTGTTCTTGGTTTCTATTGTCCTGATTATGGCTTCCCTGGTCCTCAGATCCAGGGTTCGCCCTAGTTCCAATCTTTCTTGGCGGCATGATTCTGATAATAATAAAAAAAATTATTGGGAAAATTCAACGTTAGGTCACAATCATATACAACATTGTGCCTTGCACAGCTCTTATAATGGGGAGAACGTATATCGCAATTCTATTATTTTAAGAAAGTTCTAATACGAAGTGCAGTAATAATAATGATAAAAACAGTGATCCCTTCACTATGGAACTGAACCGAAAGGAAACAAATACATACATAATGCGAGAAATACATAGTTTGATCTGGTCAAAAGTACAACAGTGCTACAGTCATCTGTCCCAAAAGTGATACACAAGAGTCTATCTGTCTAGTCAGAAAAAGGGATGCTATATACAAGTCAACTATCCCGGAAAATTGGCTCTTACTAAGGCCTCGGCTAACTAGACAACTAGACTATTCCATCATCAATCCCGAATCACACACCGGAGCGGGTCAGCTCCCAAACCCTTTCCATCGCACGACGGAAGATATAGTCGGCCTGTCGCTTGGAGATCCTACCATGCCTGTTCCCCTGGAGCGATCTGAGCCTCGCTCGGGATGTGAGCTCTATCCCCGTAAGCTCCCTCCTCAAGGATCGGGGTATAGAAGCCCTAGTCTCATAAGCTCGGGTACGCCTACCCGCCCTCTCTGCATCCAACTCCCTCCTGGCCTCATCTAGTCGGCCCTCGGCAACAGCCACTCGGGTCCTCAGAACATCCTGAACATATCCATGTACTAACGAAGACTGCCTGTGGGCAGGGTCAAGAGGTGGTGAATCCGGAGCCGCTGAGGGTGCCTCCTCGGTCTGCCTACGCTCGGAAGTATGGGTCTCTGAGCTGTCATCATCAGGAATCCAAGATAGTGGTGGAGGGGTAGGGGCTCTGACCACCGGAAGTGTGGGTAATGGGGTACCAGCATACACTACCATAGGTCCAACACGCTCCTCAGCTACTGGGACCTCATCCAGGTCCTCCTCATCTGGAATAGCAATAACCTCTGTCTCTGACTCCTCTGAGGGGTCCTCCTCATCTGAAATAGCAATGACCTCCGTCTCAGGCTCCTCTGAGGGGTCCTCCTCATCCTCCTCCATCTCAGGCTCCTCCTGATCCTCAACATCTAGCAATGCCTCATCATGCTAACGCTCGAACATCTCAGGGTCCTCTATCTCAGGCGCCTACACATTAAACGAGCTAAGTTACTATCATAATACTTATAAGGGTTCCCGTAAGGGTTTTAACTGTCAGCACTACTTTAAGTAGTCCGACCATGAACTTGGCAAGAGTTCTTATTATCTTTGTGAGTTTGTTATTATATCGACGCATCATCTCTGAGGTTTATAACGCTTAGCTCTGATACCATTTCTGTAACACCCCCAGATCCGGGGTCGGGGATCCGGGTCGTCACGGTCTTTCTTTCCACAATATCACTTCACTTAATTAATAATAATAACCTTATGCTGTGACCCCACACTAACACACACCACAACCCGTTATAGTCTCAGAGATGAAATTGAAATAAGTACAAGTCTTTGAATCCACCATTTAACAGTTATTACAACCCAAAATGATTACTTGATAAATTTACAGTTAATTGCCATTATCTGCCACAAGTTATAATTATACATAATTTGATTCTCAAAGTAGATGGTCTGAACTACAATAGATCTACCTCTGCAGCTATAGCAGCTACAACATCATCGGGAAGACGCGGGACGCTTCCCACGCGCTTGCGCTGGGTCTGCTGGAGTCTGGCCATCTCTCCTAACTGTTGTTATGTGATGAAGAAATAAAGCAAGAGTGAGCCTTACAGCTCGCAAGATAATATATAGTGATAACAATAATATAAGTATCTAAATGGATACTTAATAGAATCTCTATCATGTGTAAGATAATTACTTACTAGATATAAGTAAAAACAAGGAATGAAGTTACCAATACTTCACTACACTTATATCATTTATAAAGCTACTTGAACTACCACCGTTCAAAGTATTATAAGCTTTAAAAAAACATCCCATAGATGAGACCACCAGTTAAGACTTGAATAGATTCAATCTTTGAAATATTATTGAATGAAATAAAGTTACGAGATACTTTATTTAGTCCCGATATATATATATATCCACATATATATCTCTTAAACATTTCCTGGAACCTCTGTTATGTAAAGTATGAACAGAGTTTGAAATATCCAATGAATTTTGGAAAGGAAAAGAATTTTGGCATAAACCAGATATCTTGCTGATCAGGCAAAGATACCAATAAGTAACCTTTTCTACTAGTAGATGGATGAATCCCCCACCGGTCATCACCCTGGCCACATAAAGACCTTGTGCTGGACCGCCACCCGGCCTCTTACGCGTTGATGGACTGCCACCCAGCCACTTACACTTTGATAGACCGTACCCTGGCCTGTCGCTTATGCCGACTCAATTAGATGGGCTTACTTCCCGAACATTGGGCAAGTAATCAATTCATTTATCAAAACAGCAACCTTGTTGCGAATATAAAATACACCATAGAGCCGGATCCCTCAGGTTTTGAGCGAGTATTTAAATCCCCTTAAAAGGAAGATCTTAAATATAAAAATGAGTTTTGGGATCCGCTCTAACTTTTAAAATCATTTTGAAGACTCGAAAACACTTTATAGAGTGTTTGGAGTAAAGCTGATTTAATGAAGTAAATCAGTCCCCAGAATATTTAGAAAATGACTGAATATTATTATTTAAATAATATTCCCATAAAGAATAATCTTTATAAAAATAATTGAAGTAGAAGTATTAAAACTTATACTTGAAACGAGTATTACATAACCAAAGATATACTTATATGAAAGTACTATCTTTATTTGAATAATCGAAAATAAGTTTGTTTATTTACACCTTATTCTTTAATAAAATAAAGAATATATCTCAGCAAATAATCGGAGTCATAGATCCTCAAATGAATATTCAAAAATATTCAATAAATAATATAAACTGAGTCATAAGCCCTCGAATGAATATTCAAAATAGTATTCAATTAATAAAATAAAAGGAGTCATAAGCCCTCGAATGAATATTCATAATAATATTCATTAAATAAAATAAAGAAGTCATAAGCCCTCGAAGGAATATTCATAATAATATTCATTAAATAAAATAAAGTTATCGAATAAACCTTATTCGATTAATAGTTTTGAAAACTATAACCATATATATATATATATAAATATATATGTATATATATACATATATACAAAATCTACTCGGGATCCTCGACTCCCGGTTTAGAAAATATTTCCACCTTTTGGGTCCCTATACTAAGGGTATATGCAAGTTACCGCTATCCTCTAGCATAGGTATTATCAACTGAATCAACAGATATATATATCAAGAATACGAAACAGGCATGCATATATATATATATATATCATAGCAGCATGCTTCAATATATTGCAACATTTGCTAATTAACCAACATGCATCTATCGCAAGATAATGCAAGTACATATATATACATCACAACAACAGTATAACGGGTAGAAAACTTACCTGAGCGACTTGGGGTGATAAAAGGCTCGGGACGAGTCTGGTAACCTATAAACAACAAGTAAGTTGGAATTAAACCAAAATCACTTGTAAATCTATACTTTAACTAACTTAGACTCTAACGCTTGTTTTGCGCTCACTGATTCGCTTAAGTCACTCGGGTACCCTAGGCTCCACCATTTTTAATAATTTAACCTTTACGAATTTTAAAGCGATTCCTTCGCGAGTGTCTTACCAACTTCCTAACACACTTACCATAAATGTTTCATGCATTAATTAACCCTTTTTGGTCTTTAACCTACGTTTCAAAGTAAGGCGAGGGGAAAAGTTTCGTTCGCGAAACGCCGTTACTTGAAACGGTCGTTTCTCCTAAACCGTGCATCGGAATCGAACGAACTACATATCAAAACGAAGCTCGTAACATGAGCTATCTAAAAATGGCAATTGTCATAATCTAGCAGGGGGTCCTCGGGTCCTAATGCTATGCACAAAAACAGTCCAAAGAAAATCGGACGTTACGACGGCTATGTTTACGCGATTTCCAATATTTTTAACCATTCAAAACCATCCCAAATCAACCTCAAATCCAACATACAACCAACATCCATCCTTATCACATCATAACAACCCCAACCAATTCAATTTAATCATTCATACTTATGCCTAAACTTAACTTTAATCATACTTAAGTTCTTTTAATCAAAACCACAACATTTACCATTCCATTTCACTACCATTTCAAATCCCAAACTCTAATCACAACAACAAGCTACAATATCATCCTACTAATCAAAATCATCTTATAATATATAGGAATCTAGGGTTTGGAGATGGTATACCTTCCTTGAAGTGGTGGGAGGAGCTAGGAAGCCTTAAGAAGCTTTGAGAAGTCTTAAGAATGCTTGGATCTTCAAGAAAAACAAGAAAAACTTCAAGTTAAAAACTTGAAAACACTATTCATAGTCTTCTTCTTTGATTAAATGAAGAAGATTGAGAAGGAATTAATGGCTTAAACTCATGATATAGCCCTAACTAAGCATGAAGATGATTAGGGAATTTACTCACCAATTTAGGAAGCTTGGATCTTGAATTTTTGAAATTTCTTGCCTAATGAATAGTGAAAAGCCGAGAGCAAGGATGAACAAGGCCTTGGTTCTTTTTGATTTTTGATGAAGAATGAATTTACTTGGCTTGGTTGCTTTGCTTTTGTGTTTGATTTAGTCAATTACCTTCTTGCCCTTGAATTTGTGTGGTTACAAAGCCACCACACCTCCTTCCTTCCCATGTCATGCTTGTGTCATCCTCATGATGTCATCCTCCCTTCCTTGTCCTCTTTCTATTGGTTGGATGACATCATTCCCACTAATCCCTTTGATTAACTTCCTAATCGTTTGCCTAATGACCGCTGATCTGTTATGCGGTTCGCTTAACTTCGTTCTCGTTTATCGTTTGAAGGATCATACCCGGGATCTTATTACTTAGTTTCCCTTAACCTTTCTCAATACATTATATTCCTTTTTATGATCCTCTATTATAATCCTTTAATTTAAATTCTTTTTATCCTGTTATCATATACTCAATTCTCTCCGTATCTTGTGGATTTCCGGGAAAAACCAAAGTGTTCGGAATTGGATTCTGACGATCTTTACATACACTTATATACTACATAGAGTACTAATAATATCCCAGAATATCCATAACAGAACCCCTACATAGTGTGGCGTGAAAAGTTTTCTCATTCAGCTAAAGCACTATTCACAAGGGTTACAAAAAGTTGAAAATTTTGGGGGTTATTACAATATGACTCAAGTTCTTGCCTAACTGTGTACAGCAACAACATTTGTAATTTGGTTGAGGATTGGTTAAAATTGTGGAACATTTTGGCTTCGTACATGCTCCAACTTGCACTTCACTGAATACAGTTACAGGTACATACTTAAATTAAAGAATATTCTATCAACTCATGGAAGTACACAGCTAGCTTCCACATTATTTTAATACATTAACAAAATTCACTACATCTGATATAAGTAAAATATATTAAAAGCGTTGATAATTTTCTAATTCAGATATAGTAATACGTAAATTTATTTATTTCATAACTTCAGCTGTTATTTTTATAGTAGTGGACATATTATTTGATCGAAATTAGATTCTATAAATAATCCTTTCTCACAATATAAATAATTTTTCAAATTTAATTTACATTGTACAGATTTTATTTATTTATTTTAAACCAATGATTAAAGTAATTTATAATCTTTGTACGTTGCCTGATTCATTTCATTACATGATCGATACATTTTTCACCTCCAAACTCCTACAATTAGATAACAAAAGCGTGTCGTAATCATTTTCATCAAATTGTCATTTTGAAATTTTGTATTTTTAAGTTATTAAATAACACAATACCAATCTTAAAATTCGAATCTATCTACTGATTGTAGTATTTGTCATTATTATTTTTTGTTGTTAGTGCATAATAAAAATTATTTTGAAATAATATTTCTATTAAAATCTGTTTCATTAAAGTTAATAATTACATACCAGGAAAATCTTAATTGAATGAAGGAATGTAGAAGTACAAATTTACATTTATCTTAAGTTTCGTATGTGCGTAGCCACGTAATACTTTATGTAGCATATAATATCATTATCAAATAAGCCATTATGTAAGTACATAATTGTATGAGACATTGTAATTTTTACCTAAATGTGGGAAGAGGTATATACGTCGTAGTCATTCTCGTTACGAAATTAAGTTAAACTATATTCCGTACGTGTTGAATGAATAACTTCAACTACGTTTTTTTCAATATAAATTTTTGAAAATTTATTCCTACTATAGAATACCGTCAGCAACTACATACAATCTGTGATTATGAATTGGAGCTGGTAATTAATTTATTTTGTAAGTTACGAGATCATGGATTATTGGTTCCAACTAATTGGTGGTAGCATCAGTCGCAAATGTAATAGCACATTATATCATGGCAGGTGCAAATGTATTGTTTTTTACTATACCTACTTGATAAACAACGTATCGGTTCGACAGCATAATTAAAAATTCTAACTTCAAACAAATTGTTACAATTATAGGAATTATGTTATACTTTTATAATACATCTTCAAAATGTACAGAATTTACATACATTACATTAACCAAACTATATGATTACGATGAGCAAATAATTTCATTTTATATAATGAATACATACATAATGAACTAAAATTGTACGTAATTAATTCGCTACATAAAAATTTCATATTAACTAAAATTGTTTTCATTTGAAAATATCTATATAGTTTAAATATTTAAATAATATATTCGGGCGTATTTTTGTATCATACTCGCATATTAAGCTTTGAATATTTGTAGATTAATATTTGAATAAGAATACGACATTATCGAAATATATGAATACAATTTCTTTACAGACTATTTTTTTGACATTACTGGAGACTTTATTGTACTTTAAAAATAAGGTAATATATGTTTTTTAAAAAATGACATTCATTAAGTAATATTTGTAATCAGTCAAATACATTGATAAATTAATAAAGTATATTATTTTTAATTAAAAATGTTCGAATAAAAATCACAATTAATATTAAGTATATAATTATTTGTTATATTAATTTTTAACTTTTGTTTGTTTCAACATCTTTTAAAAACGTGTGTGTCCTCTGACTATTCATTAAATAGTCACAGCTGTTAGATACCGTATCTTGGTGAATGAACAGACGGACCATTGTATGTGTTACACCTGGACTATTCATCTCCCCCATATCTTCTATTAAAGCAAACTGCACCGGACTAAAAACGATTCATTCATCATCTCCTCTCACTCATATTTCTTTTTTTTTCTTCCGCCTCATTCATCAACAGAGAAATCAGAGCAATGGCCTCCGCTTTCAAGAACAAGTGAATGTCTTTACTTATGCATGTATATACATATGTAAATAATCCCATTTCTCTGAACTTTTAGTCCACTTATATGATTATTTAGCGCCTGCTTCATGTTTTATGATTTTGTTGCAATGTCTTCTTCTTACTTCTTCGCTTATGTTGTACACCGTTTGTCATTCTCTTTATTTATGCATGTATATACATATGTAAATACTCCAATTTCTATGAACTTTTAGTCCATTTATATGATTATTTAGCGTCTTGTTCATGTTTTATGATTTTATTGCCATGTCTTTTTCTTACTTAGATGCCTTTCTTATACACCCTTTGTTCTCTTTTCACTTGCTTTGTTGTATATTAGGATGTCCACACCTATATTTGTTGTCCTAACATTATGCCTTCCCTTTTGTACTTTAATGTATCATAGTTTCTGTAACAGATAGATTTACTTACGCCTATTATTACAATTATGATTCATGTCTTGTGAGTGCTAAATTTGTGGGTAAAAGTCCGTAGTTGTACATTGTTGGGTTCATTTGAGATACATGTCATATGTTTCCTTTCCCAATTCTTTGAAATGACTTTTGGCCTTCTAATCGTTTCATTTTCTGCTGTGACATTATTGCTGCACTTAGTTTGGTGTTTTTAATTTTACCTCTATGATTTCGCCTAACCTAATGTCTCCTAACAGTGGTAGCAGTTCAGATGAGTGTGAAAGTGCCAGATGTGAGAACCGCAGATTCGTGAGGTCGGAGAATATGGAAAATAGCATGACCAATCTCAATGTTAACTTGGTTGCTGTCTCGAGGATGGTTGAGGCGCTGGGGGAGAGCCACATGCAGTTCAGTGGGCACATGACAGTGCAGCAGAAAGAGTTCAATAAAAGGTTCATGGCACAGCAGCAGCTTCTGCTTGAGGAGATTAGGCTTCTGAGGATTGAGCATGGTGAGATCCGCAGGAGATGAATGAGTGGTGCTGAATGCATTGAAGTTGGGCTGGTTTAAAGTTTGTTTATGTTTAATTATATTTTAATATTTTAATGAACAATGGGGTTTTATTCGGATGTTATGAACGTATCACGTAATATAAGGATGTTTAATGATTTTTATGATGCTTAATTTTATGTGGTTTTAATGTGAATATTGTTATATATTTTCATTTTGTTTGCTAAGTGATTTAATCGTGTATTACCTCCATAAAAGTAATGCTTGGTTAACTATGATGACAGTAAACATTACTTTGAAAACCTGTAAATGGAAACAGAGTTTGTACAGGCGTCTGTATGTAACTATGAGTACGGGGAAGGCCAACAGACTGACGTAAGAAGTAATTGTACTTGGTAGGTAAAGATACTCAAGGTTCTATTGTAACATCCTGATATTTTATAATTATTTTTAGTTGGATTATTTGATTTAATTATTTATTAATGTCAATGTGTTGTAATTAAATTAGTTTGTGTAAGTTTATTTTTATATTTATAATCAGAATATTATTTTAAGAGTATTAGTTTAAAAAAAGTAGTAAGGCTTTTATTAAAAAAAGAGTGAGGGTTTTAAAAAAAAGGAGAAAGAAGGAAGAGAAGAGTTAGGGTTTGCTAAAAAAAGAGTTTGCGTTACTTTGATCGGAGAAGAGAGGAGAGAGGGAGAGAGAAAGAGAAAGAGAAAATAGATGGAGATAGAGATGAACATCAAGAACTTTTTGGGGGGTTTTGAATTTGGCATTTGTGGAATTGGGGTTCTTGTGATTTGTGGTCCTGAAATCGTTATTAGCGTTCTCGGTCACTAAGATCTTGAGGTACGGATATCTTCTTTGTTCTCTTATTTTTTGTTTCCGTATTCTTCATTGTATACAATCTGATTTCTTGTTAAATTCATATCTGATTCATTATCTGTTAGAATTTGTTGATTTTGGTCATTTCGGAAAGGCCTTTTAATTATCTACAACTTTCGTTCCTTGTCGTTTGTGAAATTCGGTCTCTAAATATGAGTTTTTCTGTAATTTGTATGACCTGCCTGTTTGACTTCGGGATTTGAATATCCAACCTTTGAAAAATCATATTAAATTGAATATTTGTTCAAATATTATGAGTAATACCATTCTGGAAAGCTCTTTTCGATATCTACAATTTGCGTTGATTTTCTGCTGCTAAATTCTGTGATTTTGATGTCTTAAACATCAAAATACAATTGTAATCAGGGGCTGATTCTCTTCTGCAGTCCGCATTTATTTGTTTTCTGAATTCGTTACTTGTTCGTTTTTGACGAACCTTACCATTCTTGAAAGGTCTCAGAATTTTCTACGCCTCTCATATTTCGTACGTTTTCATTTGACTTCATCTTTATGCAGTAATTTGACATTCTTTGAAACTAATCAGATTTGAGCTTATCAATAATTAGTGGTTTGTTATGTTATTTTGTTTCGTGATGTTGGGTTATAGTGTTTTGAGGTTATTTGATAAATTTATATATGATTTTGGAGATGTAAGATATTTGAGTGTGTGATCTTTGAGTGTTTATTTTAAGTTATTTATGTTATTTGTATGACTTGGGAGTTTGTAAGACATCCGTCGCGAGTGGATAATCTCGTGCTTGGCACCTCCTATGCGGTGTACTTAAATTGTATGGGCGTATCGCCGAAGTTGTGGGACACGTATAGCCATGGCTAGTATGTGTATGATTTGGCCTTTTAGGTAGCACGTGCTTATTTACGTGCAAGCCCCTGTAAGATATTGGGTAGCATTTGCTTAGTGACGTGCAAGCCCCTGTAAGTTTTGATGACTACATATTTCTGGATTACCGAAAATGTAGGACATCCTGTAAGTGTAAGATTATCTCCCATGTTCGTATATAAGCTATTTTATGTATTATTTTGTAAGTGTGAGAATACGTGTAAGAATATGTGTAAGGTTATGATTATATTTTATCATTATTTTTTTCGATTATATTATTTGTGATTATTATGTATAATTGATAAGGATATGTGTAAGAGTATGATAAGTTTTGGGTGGTAAGCATTTAGTTTTGTTTTGTGAGTTGATTATTCATTTTTTTATATTGTCTCATTCACTATTATTATTGTGCTTCATTCAGATATTCAATTGTGTTCTTAGCCTCGTCATCTTTTAATCTTTGTTCAGTTATGCTTTATTTTATATCCGTATATAAGCCTTTCGCTCACTGCCGGTCCTTTGTTTTTCTTGTTTTCCTCCGGCAGGTATTCTCTCTTTTAGGTGGGTTGTTTAAGGGGAAGAGTGTGAGTTCCAAGACTTTGAGGAGTTTTGTATTTTCTTAGATTTTCTTTAGAGTTTGTTGGTTTGGTTGTAATTTAGTTGTATTTTAATTCAAGAATTGTAAGTTTATTATATTTTTGAGAAGTTGAAAAGTTATATTGGATTTTAATGGAGTTTGGATTTAAATAAGTATTATCTTGAGAAACTTTAATTAGTTGGGTTGTTAAAGTTGGTATCAGAGCTAGTTTTCAGATTCTGTAGACTTGCCTTTAGGCTGATGTATGAATTGTGGGTGGTTGTAAGATAGACTTATAGCCTTAGAGTTACCTTTAGGCTCGACCTGTGAGTGTGGGAAGACTTTAGAATGGATCGTGAGTTAAAAATGTTATTCGCTTTATGTTCCTTTGTTGTCTATCTATATCCGCTTTTTTTAAAAAAAAGAGATGTGTCAGTTAAATTTCAATGACGAAATTTTTGTAAGGAGGGAAGAATGTAACATCCCGATATTTTATAATTATTTTTAGTTGGATTATTTGATTTAATTATTTATTAATGTCAATGTGTTGTAATTAAATTAGTTTGTGTAAGTTTATTTTTATATTATAATCAGAATATTGTTTTAAGAGTATTAGTTTAAAAAAAAAATAGTAAGGCTTTTATTAAAAAAAGAGTGAGGGTTTTAAAAAAAAAGGAGAAAGAAGGAAGCGAAGAGTTTGCTAAAAAAAGGGTTTGCGTAACTTTGATCAGAGAAGAGAGGAGAGAGGGAGAGAGAAAGAAAAAGAGAAAATAGATGGAGATAGAGATGAACATCTAAAACTTTTTGGAGGGTTTTGAATTTGGCGTTTTTGGAATAGGGGTTCTTGTGATTTGTGGTTCTGAAATCGTTATTAGCATTCTCGGTCACTAAGATCTTGAGGTACGGATATCTTCTTTGTTCTCTTGTTTTTCGTTTCCGTATTGTTCATTGTATACGATCTGATTTCTTGTTAAATTCATATCTGATTCATTATCTGTTAGAATTTGTTGATTTTGGTCATTTCGGAAAGGTCTTTTAATTATCTACAACTTTCGTTCCTTGCCGTTTGTGAAATTCGGTCTCTAAATATGAGTTTTTCTGCAATTTGTATGACCTACCTGTTTGACTTCGGGATTTGAATATCCAACCTTTAAAAAATCATATTAAATTGAATATTTGTTCAAATATTATGAGCAATAGTATTCTGGAAATCTCTTCTCGATATCTACAATTTGCGTTTATTTTCTGCTACTAAATTCTGTGATTTTGATGTCTTAAACATCAAAATACAATTATAATCAGGGGCTGATTCTGTTCTGCAGTCTGCATTCATTTGTTTTCTGAATTCGTTACTTGTTCATTTTTGACAAGCCTTACCATTCTCGAAAGGTCTCGGAATTTTCTACGCCTTTCCTATTTCGTACTTTTTCAGTTGACTTCATCTTTATGCAGTAATTTGACATTCTTTGAAACTGATCAGATTTTAGCTTATCAATAATTAGTGGTTTGTTATGTTATTTTATTTCGTGATGTTGGGTTATTGTGTTTTGAGGTTATTTGATAAATTTATATATGATTTTGGAGATATAAGATATTTGAGTGTGTGATCTTTGAGTGTTTATTTTGAGTTATTTATGTTATTTGTATGACTTGGGATTTTGTAAGACATCTGTCGCGAGTGGATAATCTCGTGCTTAGCACCTGCTATGTGGTGTACTTAAATTGTATGGGCGTGTCGCCGAAGTTGTGGGACACGTATAGCCATGGCTAGTATGTGTATGATTTGGCCTTTTGGGTAGCACGTGCTTATTGTCGTGCAAGCCCCTGTAAGATATTGGGTAGCATTTGCTTTGTGCTGTGCAAGTCCCTGTAAGTTTTGATGACTACATATTTCTGGATTATCGAAAATGTAGGACATCCTGTAAGTGTAAGATTATCTCCCATGTTCGTATATAAGCTATTTTATGTATTATTTTGTAAGTGTGAGAATACGTGTAAGAATATGTGTAAGGGTATGATTTTATTTTATCATTATTTTTTTTGATTATATTATTTGTGATTATTATGTATAATCAATAAGGATATGTGTAAGAGTATGATAAGTTTTGGGTGGTAAGCATTTAGTTTTGTTTTGTGAGTTGATTATTCATTTTTTATATTGTCTCATTCACTATTATTATTGTGCTTCATTCAGATATTCAGTTGTGTTCTTAGCCTCGTCATCTTTTAATCTTTGTTCAGTTATGCTTTATTTTATATCCGTATATGAGCCTTTCGCTCACTGCCGGTCCTTTATTTTTCTTGTTTTCCTCCGGCAGATATTCTCTCTTTTAGGTGGGTTGTTTAAGGGGAAGAGTGCGAGTTCCAAGACTTTTAGGAGTTTTGTATTTTCTTAGATTTTTCTTAGAGTTTGTTGGTTTGGTTGTAATTTAGTTGTATTTTAATTCAAGAATTATAAGTTTATTGTATTTTTGAGAAGTTGAAAAGTTTTATCGGATTTTAATGGAGTTTGGATTTAAATAAGTATTATCTTGAGAAAACTTAATTAGTTGGGTTATTAAATCTGTACTCTGCATGACCTATATCTTCATTATAATTACTACTTGTGCTGAAGATACATGATGTTAGTAGGCATTTAGTATTGTGCAGCATCGAGCCACTCAAAGGCATGATGGGTAATGTACTGGCAAATGCTTTTGATGGTTAGACTCCTCTTCTGCAACTCCTAGTTCTGAAATAACTGTTGTCTTCCACTGCGAACTTTAACCTTCAATCTGATGTATATATAGGTTTTGTTATACATGTACTTCTATACAGATATTTTTTAAATACTTATTTTGGGAGTTTTAATAGAAATAAAAATTTCTTTGAAATGAAATAGTAATGTCATATTACATCTAACAAATGAGTACTCTTATTCATTTGTATTTAGGTTCCTTGAAATATTGTTTTTCAACTACAATTGTAACATGAAATCGTAACTTTTTATAAGAAAATTCTAAGTTGTGGCATAATTGGCCTAAATTTTCTTTTACTTTCTAATTTGATTCTGAATTATAGTTTTATAAATATGGTTCAAATATGAATGTAACTTATAACATATGATGTAATATAATTGTATTTGAAAATTAATTATTATGGTTCAAGTTATAATATTTAGCAGACTTACACAATTTATTTAGAAAATAAAAAATAAAAAATTTAAGGAAGGAACATATATTTTATACTACACTATATTTAAAAAGTGGCCTACTTTTGACATTGTTATTAAAAAATAGACAATTTAGTTCATCCATGATTAATATTATAATACAAAAGTAGTAGTTCTGTCACTTTAGTCGACAATATATTACACCCATAAAAATTTGTATGGTTACATTTCTTTTTAATTATTATCTTAATATATTTAAAGTAAAAGGGTTGAGTTACTCAGGTAAGTTGTAGGACCAATTGCGCGAAATCCAAATTCGATAAATTGTTAGATATATCTAATCATCATAAAATATTAACTTCTTAGGTAATATATATTCTTTACATTTGTTTGAATGTTAATATATATATGACATATTTTGTAATAAATCAATTTTAGTTTCACCTAAATATTCAACATTTATTTAACAAAATTATTTTTTGAGTTCAAATGAATAATATGTTTGGCTTCAGATTAACATGATCTAAGTGCTCAAATTGATGAGCGGATAAAAATTCGAAATCCAAAAGTGGAGACAACTGAAATTACACCATAACAATTTGTATGGTTACATTTCTTTTTAATTATTATCTTAATGTATTTAAAATAAAAGGGGTGGGTTAGTCGAGTAAGTTGTAGGACCAATTGCCCAAAATCCAAATTCGATAACTTATTAGATATATGTAATCATCATAAAATATTAACTTCTTAGTTAATATATATTTTATACATTTTTTATTGAATGTTATTATATATACGACATATTTTGTAATAAATCAAATTTAGTTTTAACCTAAATATGAAACAGTTATTTAACAAAATTATTTTCTAAATTCAAATGAATAATATATTTGGCTAAAGATTAACATGATCTGAGTGCTCAAATTGAAGAGCCGATCAAAATTTGAAATTCAGAAGTTGAGAGAGTTGAAATTACACCCATAACAATTTGTATGGTTATATTTCTTTTTAATTATTATCTTAATGTATTTAAAATAAAAGGGGTGGGTTAGTCAATTAAGTTGTAGGACCAATTGCCCAAAATCCAATTTCGATAAATTATTAGATATATGTAATCATCATAAAATATTAACTTCTCTGTTAATATATATTTTATACAATTTTTATTGAATGTTATTTTATATATATGACATATTTTGTAGTAAATCAAATTTAATTTTCACCTAAATAATAAATAGATATTTTACACAATTATTTTCTGAGTTCAAATTAATAATATGTTTGGCTGAAGATTACCATGATCAGAGTGCTCAAATTAAAGAGCTGATCAAAATTAGAAATGCAGAAGTTGAGACAGCTGAAATTGATGACAGTACTGGATATGAACAATTTATGTTAGTATATCAAAAAAATAAATTATTGGAAAGGTTATTTTGCTCTTTGAGATGCATTAACTCTTTTTTTTTGGGAAAAAAAATACTAATTCGGAGTAGTTCAAAATTTGATAAATATTTTTTTTTGTCGTCAGTCTTCACCGGCCTAAATCTTGTTTAAAAACAAACTTTAAATTTATATATATATATATTTATATATGAAGTACTTTTGAAAAATAAGATTTAACGTTTAAGTTAAATATATAGTACTCATTTAACAAAAATATATTACAAACCGTGATTTGTCTTAATTATAATTAATAATATGGTTGGTTGAAGATGTATGTTATTTAAGTGATATAATTCAAGAGTCTATGGAAATTCATATATATTAATTTTCTCTTAATTTAATAATGAAAATTTTACTTTTTATTTTTTTGACTGTAATGGTGTGTGATATTATAATAATAGAATTTCAGAATCCAATATTTTGGTAAAAAAAATTTACACTCCTTCAAATCGATATGATAAAGGACTGAAAAATGTTTGACTGAATATATGGGTTAGTTAAATTAAATAAGTGCATAACATAATTTATAGTTATAAGAAACCTCTACATTTTAATTAAAAAAAAGTTGAAATGAACCTCATACAACCCAATATAGTGGGTGCTTGCAGTTATTGAACACGCGGGGGGGGGGGGGGGGGAGCCGAGGGAAAGTGGTTGTCCAGTAACTTCCACAAACTGAGAAATGGGTTTCTTAGGTTTTGAGGGGCACATTGCATATTTTTAATGGTAAGAAGTTCTTTTCTTCAATCTTCACTATTTGTTCATGTCTGCGATATATATGATCAATTAAACTATTAGACATATATGTACTGATGGCGGCTTCCTATGACGTAGGAGGAGGGTGTCATTCAGAATGAAAGGAATATAATTGCTATGTCCTATTTTTGTAGAAGCATATAATAGAGGAGAGCTTATATGTTGTTTCCTACTTTGTGATTACAAATCTTTATATTAAGGCATGTACTTGTAGTTCAGTTCTTTTCGAATTTGCTTAGTTAGTACAATTAATCTATTTATATTTTTCTGAATCAGCTATTGTCTGAGGAGTTTGTAAAAAATGTGGGTAATAAATTGATCGGAACAGTGTATCTCCGATTTAGAAATGGTGATGCATGGCAATGTTCATTGGATAGTGCCAATACATGCATAGGAAATGTTGGGAAAATAATGGATTTCTATAAAATCAAACCATACAGTGTCTTCCTTCTTGATTACAAAGACCATGAACGTTTTCATGTACAAATATTTGATGGTAATACAGTGGAGATTAATTACCCACTAAGGCCAGTTCAGTATCATAAAGTGTGCAGTACAGGACATGATCAAAAAACTTTTAGTCCAACAGAAATTGAGAAACTGGCAGCAAGGTTCTTCTACAATGGAAAGGGTGACAGCCGCTTAAGTGACAGAGTTTACATAGTAAATGGACACCTTCAACAAAATGCTTTCACTCAGGTTACAATTTTATCAATCAAATGTCATTTCCCCTTGCTACTTTTACTATTAAGTTCAGTTGTAATTCTGTATTGGTTAGGTGCTGCCCAAAGTTGTAATCGCCCGCTTAAATGTACATGAACAAATGACTTGGGTTCAGTTATGCCTGAACAAAAGTAGTTGGATTATAAACTTGAAATGGTAGAACGGGAATTTGCTCTTTAACGAAGAGTGGACAAAATTTTGTGAATATGTGAACTTGAAAGAAGGGGATGTTTGTGTGATTTTGCGTACAGAGCATTCGCAGAGGTTGAATATAAGTATCATTGACAATGATAATGACCATTAATCAAAAACTGAAGGTATATTTGGCATTCTTTATCAGACCTCACAAACAGTAACTGTATATGAAAAAATTGTTAACCATGTTGTATTCTTCCTGGGTAGTTTATGGAAGTGGAACTTCAGAGAAAAATGTTTCAAAATGGTTAGTCATGACATGCTGCATGACGGGAATCTGGTAACGTAATTTCCTTACATATCTTTGTTGCAACAATTTTACGGCGTGGCTAATACATTTATGTTCTTCACATCTATATTTGTAATATATAGGAATTGCCATCAAAGTGTATAGAAACTCATGGTTCAATGCTGGCTAAGAAAGTTAGGCTGTCATTTGGTGACGGGTGGCAGTACATTGCTATGTTCTCTGAGATCAATAAAAGTTTGTTCGATTTAGATGAAGTTTTCAACAATTATTCTGTGAGGGAAAGCTTTTGGATTTTCTTCGAATGTGTGGGTCCATCAAGTCTATACTTAACAATGTTTAGCACAAATTGTATGGATATTCTTAATTCTACATCCACTAAAGTGTCTTTGAAAGAGCTGGGGAAACGACTGTGTTTTCAGGTTACTGATATGTCTACGTCAGATTCAGATTCTTCAGGTACTTTTAATTTGAGTATGTAGTATATTACCAAAGAACCACACAAAATAACCAAATCTTCCTTTGCTTTATAACAGATGCTCATTTGGAGAAATCGCTAGGCCATACAACAGGTACAACAATACTCTATCCATTTATGTACGGCTGATTGTTGGGATGTATGCATAATTATACTAATTCTTTCAATCCCAGGATTGGTTAATGACATATCATCAGGAGGAAGTCAATTATTAGGGATTTTGCATGATGCGCCTCAGGAAAAAATTGAGGAAGGTACCTTTGAATTGATGGGTTAATGACTTGTTATAGTTTGATATATAGGTGTATATTTTGTGCGGGTGATCATTGGGTTGTATGCAAAATTATAACTAATTCTTTCTATTCCAGGATTGGTTAATGAGATATCATCGGGAGGAAGTCAAATACCTGGGATTTTACATGATGTGACTCAGGCAAATGTGGAGGAAGGTACATTTCAAATGATGGGTTAGTGACTTGTTATAGTTTCATACGTAAGTGTAAAATTTCATGCCTCTTTAGGAGCCACCCAAGAAAATGTAGAAGTATATTTTGGTGAAGAAGAGAATACCATTTCCTTCACAGTAACTCTGTTTCCGTCACATGTTGATAAAAGAGGACATAGAGTGGCATGATAACCTGTACCCAGTCCTTGTAAAAAATTGATTATGCTTAATCTGTAATTGTACTCTAAACGTTTTTTTAATCTTCCATATATTAATTTCCAAGACACATGCTCCAAGTATTTCGACCATGGACCAAATCTACTCTCATCAGACTTCTATTTGGAGATGGTACTTGGTATGTCGCTGTTCAGCGAAAGAGGAAAACGTGCCGATTTGGATTGTGCTGGAACGATTTCACCTACGACAATAACTTTGTTGTAGGCAACAAACTACGATTCATGTACCAAAACAACTTCACATTCAGAGTTGTTCTACTTAATTGCACTTGCAATATGGCATGAAGGTTATATGAAAGCCAATTCCAAAGAACCTGTACTTTAATTCGGAACTTATTTGTACTTTTGAAGTTTGTTACGTGTGATCAACTTTTCGCATTTTAATTATACCCTTTCTTCATCTCTTTCTACGGTCATTAGCGTAATTCTTCTTTTATTATGTTACATGTAAGATGAAACAATTGAGAATACGTTTGTAGAAGAATAAACTACTACCAATCTGTAACATAAGTTACAATATATAATGGTAAAGGGCAATGTATTTAATACAATAAAACATTTTCCCATAATCAGATTTACATAATTACTTAATCACAATACTGTATCGCTACACATACATAAAATCAAACAAACTAAGCTTCTGGAAGGCCGTAAAAAACTTCTTTTGTACACAACATTCTGGGTTAAATTTGTAGCTGCACCAGACTCATCATCAACAAATATAGTGAGACCAGTGGGTGAGGTTACTCGACTAATAGCAACATAGTATTGTCCATGAGTGAAAACTGACTTAGGTAAGTATAGCCCAACTATCTTCAGGGATTGACCTTGAGATTTGTTGATTGTCATGGCATATCATATCAGTAGAGGCATTTATTTCCGTACCAATTTGAATGGCATTTTTGTATCTGAGGGAGACAGCTCCATACGTGGAATAAAATGCTTCGAACCAACAAAGGTACCACAGATTACTTCACACTCCACACAGAAACTCGGGTATTTGGTCACAATCATCCTTGTACCATTACACACACCTAGCGTTTGGTTCAAATTATGCATTAGCATAACAGCAGCCCCAACCTTAAGTTTCAGATCATGAGCTGGCATTTAAGAAGTTCAAATACTCTATTGGGAAGGCTTCATTCAGATCCTCATCTAACCCACCAAATTCCTCTGCAGCATCAACACTAAAATATGACATAGATTCTCCTGGGAGCTTGTCTACAATAAGCGAATTGAGGTGGCCCAGAGTCTGGTTGGTAGGCGTCAAAATAGCTATCTCGCTCAAGTACTGTATACTATGCCTTTCGTGAGAAAAATTAGGATATGTGCTACAAATCATGTTATCAACTGTGCTCTCAGTTTGTAAATCACAAAACTGAGACGGAATCAAAATTTGATTTTCAATGAGTGGCGAATTGCAGACTCGAGGTGGACTGACCTGGCCATTACCAATGTCAAGTACCCATTTTGCAAACTTTATAAGCTCTTCACTTTCACTATCACTTTCACCTTATTTCAAACACATGTTTTCTGTCAGCAAGAATACTTGGCAAATGGACCACAGCCGTGACCTAGTGATACAGGCAACTACAATATCAGCACGATCTTCATACGTAATGATTGGGAGGATTTGATGGAAATCACCACCCAGAACTATAGTAATACCGCCAAAAGGCATGTTGTAACATTCTGGATCAACAGCTTTTATGATATCCTTCAACAATCGGTCTAGGAATTCGAATGCGTAACTGTGATGCATAGGCGCCTCGTCCCATATTATTAGTTGTGTCTGCTTTATGAGTTGCGCAATATCTGAATCATGGGCAATATTACATGATGAACATTCATCAAGAACTATTGGAATTTTAAATCTGGAGTGCGCAGTCCGACCACCGGGCAATAATGTGGCAGCAATCCCAGAACAAGCAACTGGAAGCATAATTTTACCTTCTGAACGTAACTTACATATAAGAGTTCTCCATAAGAATGTCTTTCCACATCCACCATTACCATAAACGAAGAAAATCCCTCCAACATTATTGTCAATAGATTGTATTACTGCATCATATATTTTTCTCTGCTCCTCTGTACAGTCCTGTAGTAGCTTGGCAGTTTCATACTCCATCTTCCTGGTGTCATAGCTTGTCTCTTCAATTATCAAATTGTTTGTTCCAATGTTCAAATAGCTGCGAGGAGGTTGAGGCAATTGATCAAATTTCTTCAAGGATTTACCAACTGACCGGAGCAACTCATCTATTTCTGCAATATTTCATATATTAAACTATTTAACCGCATTCAGGAAATTATAGAAAAAAATTCAAAAAATTAAAGACTACAGTTCGAGTCCGTAAAAAAATTAAAATTAGTCGTAGACTATAATGTAAAAAGGTCTCATACCTCCTAAAACATAGAACTGTAGTTGCGTGTCGTTAAGAGTAAAAAAGGTATTTGGACAACTTTTACGTTGTCTCAGTAAAATGTTATCAACCATGCTCTTCCAATGTGTACTCCATTAAGTCTTTAAATCAGTGACTTTACAATTGACAATAATATGGACAAAAAGCTGTCGAATCTGGGGAGGTAATCCATCTGCAGAAGCTTGAGTCAACACTTCATGCCATTTTTTTTCATCGTCCAATAAACCATACTCTTTACAGGCATCATGGAATGTACTGTAACAAACTCCATTAACGGTCCGTAAAGAGTAAACACTCAAAAGAGGTGGCACCACGTACCTTCATAAGCAATAAATGAAGAAACCAAGGTTCTCCCATACTATGATGCGCATAACACAATCTACCTATTTGAAACCCCCGCTTTCTCATGCTCCATCTCCTCTCACCATCATTCCATATATAAAACCTTGGAATTTCATCATACGTGTACTTCCGTGCATTAATATCAACAGAGTTTAAAAAAAAGGCTTCCAGTTTACTGAACTTGTTCTTCTCCCTGGAAGCAACTTTCACAAGCGCTTCATTGGCACGGAAGGTGCAGTTTTTGTCACCTGGTAAGTGAAATGGAAGTCTCTCAATAGATATACTTCTATGATAAATAGGGAAGCCAAATATCCTATAGGCTGATTCAGCACCACATAAATATCTGCCATCAAAATATGCATTTATCTCATCTATTCCCCCTCATCACTGTCATTCGGTTGCCTTTTTCTCTTTCTCTGGACTTGAACTATAGCACGATCATGGCCTTTCAAATAGTATTTAAATAAATACTTAAGACTGCATGCGTGATAACATATTTCCACATTCATATGGCATTGATACTTGACCAAAAGATCCTGGTTGTATGGTACTACCCACTGGTTGTCCAGCTCAGTCTTCCTTATTTCAACAGTATTGTTTGTCATGCGTCACATATACATCGGGAAGCCACTGTCATCACAAGTAGTTCGAGCACAGTACCTGAAACCATTCAGTTATTACAAAGTTTAGGTATTAGGTTAAGTTACTGGATTCTGAAATGACACAAAAAAGGTATGCCTATATCTTACTTTTTTTTAGAAAATGACGTATGCAACGTAAATCTTTCATGCATGGGGACTTGACATTTTACAAACCACATGGACCGTGGATCATAAATTCCTTCACGGCTGCATAACCAACCAGATCTAATAAAGGATCTGGGATTTCTACGGATATAAATTTATCTACATTCTGCTTGAGGTTTTTTTTGAATCAGCATCAAGCCTTATTAACATATGTACATGTGGAAGGCCTCTTTTTTGAAACTCGACGACATACATAACTGCAAAATTGGAAAATATAGATTATATTGGCAGTTTGCATAACAAAATGTACTTTTACCAAAATCTTCTCAACGTAATAATGTAATTAGAAATTAAACTAAGAAAGTCCTGCTAAGCACTCTTACCTCCAATACAAACCCCAAAGTGTTTTTTGTCCTTAATATCTACCATTAACTGATCAAGTTTTAGCCTAAACACCCTTGATATGATGTTGGGACAGTTTGGAGCAATGCAACCGGGCACATACTCCATTATCTTCTGTATTTCATCCCAAAGAGAATTACAGGTCATAGTCAGGAATATGTCAGGATGTCCGATATAACGGCATACGGCCAGCACGTCTTGGAAATTTTGTTGCATGTATCGCTTCAAACCAATATAGCCAGCTGGAAGAACTATACCTTTACCGGTATTTGAACTGTCCACATCACCTCTGCTAACAGATCTACAAATATTGCTGTATAATTCATTCCGTAAAGTAGTTTGGTGAGTACGGAACCATAATTGTCGTGTCTGTTCAATGTTAGAAAAAGAATCAACCATATACTGTTAAAATAGTCTTCCACCAAGCCGAGGAGTCAAACCTACAATATAACTTTGATTATTTATTTTTGGGGAACATAAACAAATCAAATTTTTTTTATGAAATATAGCTTACCATCAGCCTTTCTAATTTGGAAAACATATGACTAGTAATTCTTCGGAGACAAAAAGCCACGTGGTTTGCAAGAACTATCAGCAGTCTTTTGAAATTTTATCTTTGGGTGAAATCCATCTTCTTCACATGGAAAGAGTAAAGGGTACTGTAAAGCCATCAACTTCGGATGAATATAAGAAACACACACTAAACCTTTACCTTTTTCATTGAGAACTATATCACGGTCGCCACATGTTTCTTCAGTGTCGCCAACCATAATGCCAAGAAGTTCATCAGTGCTAGAAATATGACACTCTCTTCCACTCTCAGATCTAATACCTTTCAGTGTAATCTACAGCTCAACAATTTTATCGCTTTCATACAGATCACGCTGCTGCCTAAACTCACCAACCAATAGATTTGTTTCATCTAACATTGTTATAAGACCTCGTACAACCTCTTTATCAACACTTTCTCGGTCCTAAATACTAACCTACCGAGGACGATTATCAACTTCGTTAATGGTGTCATAAATATAAAGTTGACAAAATTTGGGGGTTTCATTGTCATTTGGTATTAAAGGTCCAAAAACATGGTGATTCTGACCATTTAATCTGTACACATAAGGCGCCCTTCCATTGTTGATTGAGTGATCTATGTTACCGCCGGTAGAAGTAAAGGAAAAAATTGCATTGTAGAGCCGTATCAATCTATGAAAAGCAGGACCTCTTTTCTTGTCGTTGTATAAATCCAGCGAATACTGAGGGGTAGGAGGGATTGAAGGCAATTTCACTGCACCTTTCATGCAATAAAGAGAAAATATAGGACAACCTTTAGTGACATTTTTATTTACCCTTTCTTCTTTCCACATCTGAGCATGGCATTTTGAACATATGGCAGTAGGACCACCCAAAGAAGCATACTCTTCAGGAATGACACATCGCGGTGCACGTCTGCTCTGCATCAAATTACAATCCGAATTTATCTCATCAACAATGTCTTCATCATCACCATCATGCGACCAACTAAGAAAATCTGCATCATCTGCATTTTTTTAGTTTTAGTGTCATAAAATTAAATGTGGGTAAAATTTTTAGGAGTACATCTTTTTATTTCTTACCACTTGATTCACAACCACTTGCTTCATAATCTGATCCTTCAAAATCATCAGACCACAGCGAAGGAGTAACTACATTCGAACCTACAAGAATACATTAAATGGTAAATTATAATTACATTACCAATAACAAAGATGAAATGTCACATATATATCATCACCTTCATTAAAGTCATGACTTTCTTCCTCATCATCAGTAACAATCTCATCTGCGAATAATTCTCTACCAAACCCAAGATAATTTTCCTTCCCTTTCCGGTTCAAAGGTTCAAGTCCATTTAAGGAAACATCATTAATGTTTGATCACGTTTCCTCTGTTTCATAATTAAAACAACAATTCTTTACTTATTCCTGTTACCATGAGGATAGACAGACAAAAGCTTAATAATGGTAGAATCTAATATTTACCTCTCGCCATATTTCTAGGAAATGAGGCGCTACCTAAATTTGTTACATCTGATTAAGGAGTTATGTCCCGACTACCTTGAGGAGGATTCATGTAGTTTCCTCTGCTATTTGATCGGGGAGTAACAATTGGACTACTACATTCTACCAACCAAATATTAAACACATTATTGCATCATAAACATAAAATAACAGTTGATTTGCAAGAAAAACAAAGAGTAAATTAAGAAAACAGAAAGTACTTGCAGCTGTTTCATTAAAATGGCCTGACCTAGGCAAGTCACCAAGTTTCCTCCTCTTTCCCACCAACCTAAAAATATTTCGCGTGGATTCCGTCAACATACCTGTATTACAGACACAACAATGGGTAGTCAGAACATAAGCCTAAGTATGGCTGCAGTTTAAATTTTGTAAGAATTAGAATCTGTACTTGTAGGTGTTTTGTTTTGGCTCCCAACTACTAACCATTGCTGGGGTGAATAGAGGTGATCGGTTCATTTTGGGGGACAGAGTATAAACGTTGGCCATTGATCATGTTAACACAGCAGCTGAACAAACACAAACAGAAGCCTTAGTTAAATTCACATATACGAAGACACGGTACTCAATAACAACTAACTTACCTCTGGTCGTGCTCCTTACCTGTGGAAGAAGATAAAGCACAATGATCAGCAATAGCACAGTCGACAACCACATTCTCTTTGTTACCATTCAATAGTTTTGTTCTTCTATACTTCCGACCATAATCTGCATTCCAATCTTCCATGTTAAAGAACTTGTCAGCTTCTTCACCACCCATACCTTGGACAATGAATCAATCTGTAGTAAAATTATCAACCGGAATTTGTATACACAGTCTTAAAGGGGGTGAAGTCACTATTCAAAAGAGGGGGAGAAGTCACTAATCAACCTAAACAAACTAATTTGAATTTGAAATTCAAATTCAAAAGTGTGTAGGACACATTCTTACCTTCCAAAAGAATCTTAAAAAGCTTTCAACATAAGCTTTCTTCTCATCCAATATATATGTAATTATGAATTAAAAAAAAAAACTAATTAGTGGCAACTTCAGTATTTTTTAAAACTTGGTGGGGTACAATGCTAAAAAGGGGTTGAAGTTACTATTCAAATGGGGCAGTAGGAACTATTATATACATAGATTTAATACGATATAGTACACTGCTCGTAGTAAATTATTTTTCAGAAAAAAATTGGACAGCGACTCCTCTATTTACTGGAGTACCCGTCGAAACATAATCGACGTCACATTCACAAAAATCACAATTCTGTAACCCGAAACTCAATACGACTTATAAAAAAATTTAATTATTTTCGTTCCGGAAAATATATTTACGAACTAATTTTTTTTTATAAATGTAAGAGTCATATTAAAATCATCACCGTCCATCATCGACTCGCTGAGGCTCATCATCGACGGCGGCAAAATTTATTGGTGCCCGATAATATTCGGGTTTCCAAATAAATTTCACCAATTAAATTAAAATTTCCGCACGAAATTATTTATTTCACGAATATTATTCAAATAGTTTCCTGCAGTATTAAAAATTTAAATCAGATCAATCGAACCAAGGCACAGGAACAACAATAAACAGCACCACCAATCCTGTCACACACGTGCCACTGCGCCACACACACACACATCGCACATAACACACACATACGACACAACACACACTACACAAAATGCACACACAGATATATATACATATATACCCATGCAAGACTGAATCAAACCAAAAATCGAAATCAAAAGGGCGACCTGAGTAATTACGGGAAAACAGGGCAATCGGAAAAGAGCACTGGAAAATAAAAGAAAAAGAAGGAACAGGAGAGAACGGGAGGGAGGATGAGAAGAGGGAGAAAGAGAATAAAAGAGAAGGAGAGAGAAGGAGAGAGATGAGCTTGAGAGAGAGACGGAGGGAGTGTAAAGAGAAGAGAAGAGAGATTTAGTGATTGGGGAAGATGAGTTATTTGTGTATATGTTTTGTGTGTATTTTATTTATATGTTTTTTTTTCTACTAACACGTAGCAACATGACATCTACTCAACTACCAAGTTTCTGCATAATTCTTAGAAATTTCACACGTATATCCCCTATTTCTGGTAGTCTGGTTTTGCCCCTTGATTCACATTTTAACGACCAAAGTGCGGATGAAAATAACCCAAATAATTATTAAAACAATTTTAAAATTTCCCGAAATAATTAAAAACTAGTAAAATAAGATTTTCATAATTTTAAACCATTTCTGAAACGCGCAATAAACCCGCATGTAACGATTTAGTGATCAAACGTGCGGGTGAATTTTATCCGGAAAATTCCCGAAATATTTTAAAATTATGGGAATATTAAAAACTTAAGAAAATATAAATTTGGTAATTTTTGAAGCATTCGGGAATTTAAATTTGAATTTTCTCATCAATAGAATTAGAAAATCATTTAGGAATAAATAATCAATGAAATATTGATTTCTAAATTTTATAAATTCCCAAAAATGATTATTGAAATTATAAAATCATAAAAAAATAATTTTAGAGACAATTCAAATATTTATGAATATAAATATTCAATAAAATCATTTTTAAATGTGATAAAAACAATATTGCTCAGCAATTAATTATACAAATAATCCTTGCACACCAATAAACCAGACATAATTAATAATCGGCAACACACAGATGACGAAACCAATACATATATTTTAATTATTTAATTATTCAATAATTATACTTTTAATAATACAAAAATACGAGTAGTTATAATGTAAGAATAATAATGCCATGTGGGGCACATGTTAAATCACGAGGAAGTACATATCGAACCAATGAAGGTCGAAATTGTTTAAAGTAAGAAGGACCCAAGATAAGAGGCGTACTAAGTATAATCCAGAGTCAACCATAATAATGTTCACATTTAAAGATGAAGGCAATAACTTATGGAGAAATGGTGATTTATTTCTCACTAGAGCTTAATAAAAGCATCTTCACATAAACAGTGATTATAAAGGAGGTAGAAAATTTAGTTGAAGATGGTTCAACGATATTAGTTGTAAGGAACTATAATTATTAGGAGAGGCCAATGAGGTAGCCGATACTTTAGTATAAGAGAACGATTATAACACTCGTTCCAAAGGAACCCAATACTACTGGGTGAAACCATGAAGATAATATTATGGTGTGGAAGATTTACATTCGCTATGGTGACTGTGCAATACTTAACCCTCATAGTAGTTTAGTAAAGATTTAACTCCTATTATCGCTCTAAGTAGGATACCCATCTTATAAGGTACTACGTTGAGATAATCCAGGACCATGTTCCAAAAAGGACCTAATGAACCCTTGAGTTTCAAGTCTCATATTAAAGACATGTTTTAAAAATTTCATTAACATGTTGTCGTTGCTATGATTGAAACCCTTTTGCAATTTAGAAGATTTCGATACGAAAGATATAGATTTCATATGTTTAGCTATTAAGATCCCGAGGAAAACAAATGATTGCAGTAGATCAGCGATGGATAATAATGCATCAATGATTCTGTGAATAATGAGACGATAACGACCGTGAAAGTTATAATGTAATGGATGTTGAGATTGAGTACCAATAATCGGTTCATGAAGATGTATAAGTTATCATTGATAAACGAACTAAGTTGAATATTTACCTATTGAGTATTTATTCCTTCTTATCGGCAAAGAGTAGTATTTTTATACGAAGAAGGTTGTGGTAAAGCGTAGGATTCTAGTAAAGATGTCGTCGAGTGTGAAATCCCATATCCAATTTTAGATATTGAGGGAGTTTCAAGGTCAATTATTAATAAGACTGAGCAAGAGAATGGGTCCATAGAATGATGGACGGAGTAGCAAAAATATTCAGGCACGTGTAAATGCGATGCAATAATCCTTAAAATTGATATATATATATATATATATATCTGTGTGTGTGTGATAGTTCATTTTCCTTTGATAAACCTCTATAGTTCATAGGTAGATTCTAAGCCATATATTTTGTGGAAATATTTTATATAGTTCTCTTAAATTCTTTCTTTTTCTCTTCTTTTCATTTTCGTGTAAACTGAGAAGAACAAACCTTCCAAAAGGGGAGGTATTGCTGAATGACTATCTATCTGTGGGGTAAAAGCCTAGTAGGATACCACATATTGTTTAATTGCTTGTCATGTACTAAAGGTTGGCCCCTTTTGTACTAAGTGTACAATTTAACAAGTGTTTATGATCATAGTGATCTCTCAATAAATTCTTGTACTCCTACATGATTGATCAAGCTTTCAAAGATAGAAGCGGCTAGGAAAGGAGTAGTATAAATGTGTTTATCTCCGAAATCGAAGCATGTTCTTGGTACTAAGATCGACACAATTATTAAAAGGTTATAAAACGCCAGCGAGTAAAAGTATAGCAAGAATAATATTATCATCGGAAGATAGTAACGCATACGAACTGGAAAAGAATGAGTATTGAGAAGCAAAAGATGTAGCCCTAGGAAATAGATTGAGGGTCTGTGCAATAGAATTGAAAGGAATTTGGAACGATCGCTTATCATGAATCGAGTTTTCTTATGATAATAGATTTATGTCAGTATCGGGATGACGCCTTATGAGGCCCTTTAGGGAAGACAATGTCGATATCCCTTCATACCAAGATAAAGTTGGAGAGCGCAAGATGCCCGGGCCCAAAGTGGTCCAGCGGACCAAGGATATAGTAGATCTAATCATAAGACGGTCGAAAGCAGCCCAAGATGGACAGAAGAACTATGCTGATTTGATACGAAAGGACAAGGAGTATAAGGTAGGGGACCTAGTGATGTTAAAGGTATCCTCTTGGAAAGGATTGATGAAGTTTAGAATGAAAGGAAAGCTAAGTCCATGATTCAGTGGACCCTTGGAGATATTAAGATGTATTAGGAAGTTAGCATATGAGCTAGCCCTACCCACGAACCTGCAACAAGTTTATAACATGTTCCACATATCAATGTTAAGGAAGTATAATCCGGATGCCAGACACATAGTGGAATACGAGCACATAGACATGCAACCAGACTTGACCAATGTGGAGAAACTAGTGAGGATCATGGATCAAAAGGAGCAGGTGCTTCGAAACAAGGTGATCAAACTAGTCAGGGTTTTGTAGCAGAACCACAATATGGAGGAATCGACTTGGGAACTAGAAAGTGCAATGCTAAGAAAGGTATCCCAATTTTTTCTAGCTGATTCCGGGATGGAATCATTTTAATGAGGGGATACTGTAATAACCCCAATTTTTGAAAGCTCGATGAATAGTAACTTTTCCTGATTATGAAAAATTATCATATTACATTATATAAGAGTTCTGTTATGGAAATTATGAGATCATATTAGTATTCCATAATGTAAATGAGTGTATTTAAAGGTCATCAGAATTCAAATTCGAACTCTTTGATTTTTCTCGAAAATCCACCAGATACCGCAGAAATTAAGTATAAGGTAATAAGACAAAAAGGAATTAAATTGAAGGATTATAGAAGAGGATGATTAAAGCAATAAAAGATATTAAGAAGGGCTTAGGGAAACCCTAATGATAAGGTCCCGGATATGATCCCTCAAACGATCAACGAGAACGAGAGTTAAGTCAACCGTAAAACAAATACGCGACCAAGGATCAAGCTTGTACAAGAATCAAGGGAGATTAACAAAATAATTAGCACTAATCAAAGGGACTAGAGCAATATGACATCATCACTCCGTAAAAATTAGACAAGTGGCTAGATGGTTAGGTAAGCATGGTGATGAAAACATTAATAAAGATATTTATCCAAGATTAAACCTTCATCAAGTATTCTAATCACATTTTTAACCAAGTAATCAACCAAACAACTCGTTTATTCTCTCCCACCTTGTAGCTTTGACTTTTTCATGAAAATGGAGGTTTAGAAATTCAAAGTCCAAGCTTGGCTCATTTATAATTCTCAAGATAATTCCCATGGCTTCTTGATATTATAACTTAGTTATCCTAGAAGTTTGAGCTTCAAACACCATGTATTTCTTAGCTAATTAATTCATCAAAGATGATGATGAATTATGATGAATAGTAACTTTCAAGAACTACTTTGATTTCTTGATTTCTTTTGGAAAATCAAGGTTGTTTAAGCTTAGATCAAGATTCTATTAGGAATTTCAAGGCTCTTTAATTGTATTAAGAAGATCCAAGAAGGTATAACCAAGATTTCCCCCTTTGATTTAAGTTATAAGTTTGTATGATTTTGGATTGTAAATGGATGTTTTGATGGTTGAAATAGTGAATGAGAGATTAAGCATGTTTAGTATGTATGTAAGTTATTGTTGTTGATTATTGAGCCATAATTATACTTGGTGTTAAAGTTATGATCCATGGATGTTTTGGCTTAGAAATTGGTGGATTAGGATGTTGTTTTGTTTGTGGTTTATATTTAGATTGGTGTTGATTCGGTGTTGTTAAAATTTGGAAATCATGAGTTTGTAGCCGTCGTAATGCTCGATTTTCCAATGACTTTTTTTCTGTAACTTTTAGACTCAATACCCCTTCTGTTAAAACTCAACAGTGCCATTATTAGCTAGGTTATGTTTTAAGATTCATTTTGATATGTGGATCGCTTTAATCCGATTTACGGTTTAGGGAAATCGACCGTTTTAAGTTACGGCATTTCGCGAGCAAACCCCTACCCCTCGAGTAACTTTGATACCATGTTTAAGGCCCCTAAAAGACAAATCGAAACATGAAAAAATTATGCAAAGTTTCTTAGGCAGTTAGTAAGGTTTTCGTGAAGGATTCACCTTAAAATGTTTAAAGGCCAATTTTATAAAATTGGTGGAGCCTAGTGTACACGAGCGACTAATGTAAACCTTTAAGCATGAAAGCGTGTGTTAGGGTATGTATGCGTAAGTTCAAGTTTCTTAAGAGACTGAGGATTAATTACGGCTTATGTTATTGTTTATATGTTACTGGACCCACCCTAAGCTCATCACCACCCTGAACACTCAGGCAAGTTTTCTACCCGTATTACTGTTGTTATGATGTTATATATATGCGTTATTTTGAGATAATTGCATGAATACTGTTAGAAAAATCTTGCGATATATATATATATATAAATATTTATATATATATGCATGTATGTTTTAGGAAGCATGTTGATACGATATATATATGCATGCATGTTTTGAAATCGTGATATTTCATTGTCAAATACAATTAGTTTAAAGTATAGCTTACGAGCTACATAATACCTATGCTAGTATTTAGCGATATTTTGTGTATCCCCTTGGAGTAGGGCTTACAAGTTGAACATTGTACCTATATCGGGAGGCGATGTTCTCGAGTATATTATATATACTTTTCAAAAATTTTAATCGAATAATACTTATTTGAAATTTATTTATTTTGTTAAATGAATACTCCCTCCGTCCCAATTTATCTGTCTTGTTTGACTTTTTATGGTCAAATTGACCCAACTTTGACTGAATATTTTATATAGTATAATATCAAAAATACTTATATAATATATATCATTATAAAGTATGTTTGATCTACTTTTACATGTATATTTTAATTTTTCAAAATAATGAAAGAATGAGTTTTTTTTACTGTCAAAGTTGAGTCAATTTGACCATCAAAAGTCAAATAAGACAGATAAATTGGGACGGAGGGAGTATTATTTTTTAATATTCATTCGAGGACTTAGGACTCCGCTTATTTTATTAAATAATATTCTTTATTTCCTTAAAGAATAAAGTTTCAATATTCGCCTAATAATTTTAAAATGATTGATATTATTTAAATTATCCTTATTTTAAATACATTCAGAAATTATTTTCGAACCTTATCAAAACCATTTTCAAAAGTATAGAGAGGACCCAAACCCCGTTTTTAAGTTTAAATCATCTTTATGAAGGGGATTTAAATATTATCTCAAAAATAGGGGATCCTGCTCAGTGTTGTATTTTTTAATATTCGCAATGAAGTTGTTAAATTCGCAATGAAGTTGCTGAATAGATAAAGAATTTTCGATTACTTACCCAACATTCGGGAAGTAAATACTTGGAACAAGTTTAATCCATTAACATGCATCTCCTGGGAAATATCGGTGAGTTTTCCTTTCCAACCAAATACGGATTCTTGGTGGAGACGTATCAAAAAGTTTTACTTGGGGAAAAAGGAGACTAGCTTTATGTTTCAGAGTCATGGAGTTGATCTGAACTAGGAGTAGTGTAAGTGGCCGAGTGGCGTCGGTCCAGCCTTATTTTATTGGCCCAAACGTCCCAGAAGTTCCACTGAGACGGTCCATTCCTTAGGAGTCCAGCGTTTGGCCGAAAAATAAATCTGATTGTTCTCCTCTACATGTAGAAAATTATGGGGTTGTACTACTGTGACTAATCATCATAAGTTGTCTTTCTGGCGCAGAAAACTCCCATAATGAGTTCACCATCCAGTCTGGATATCTCCGCAACACTACCTAGAGCACTTTGGTAGAAAGGCTACGGCTGGGTGACTAATGAATGTTGGCAGGGTCGAGCTTTCAAAATGATATTTTTATCAAATGAAGTATCTCATAACTTCATCTATAAGATAAACTTTCGAAAACTGTTGATACTTTGAGCAGTAGTAGTTTCAAAGAGTTTATAGATAAAATATATGATTATATTGAAGTATCTCATAACTTCATATTTTAAAACATATATCTAGTAAATGTTGCATTATGCATGGCAATGATTTTCGGTAAAAAATATTAAGGCAAGGTTAGATATATAAGATCACCTTGTAATGATAACCTATGTATGTTATGCATCACAGATGATTTCATAGATTATAAAAAAAGTATGTATTGAGTATTTTACGACTTCGTCGCATTAAGATATTGAACTTGGTTCATAATAGTATGACCATTACTTTCCGGAATACTATGAGAATGCTCATATATTGTTAATCAATTATATTTTTTGGTGGGCTGTGTTGCTCACCCTTACTTTATTCAATCATCACACAACAACAATTAGACAAGATGAACAGGATTAAGCTCCAAATTCATGAACAGATAGGAAATGTTCTGCAGTTTCCTGCAATGTGTTCGATAATGGCAAAAAATTGTAAACTTATTCAGAAATTATTTTGTAGTGTAATAACTTATAATTTGTGGGTCTTAATGACTTGTAATCTTTTCAGTTTCATCTATGGGACTATAACTGGTGTTGCGTATGTATATTATGGGGTCACAATATGCAATAGTTAGTGGATTGATTCAAAAATAAGTATTATTAAGGGAAATGGAACTTGTGACAACCTGGATCCCCGATCCCGAATTTGGGGGTGTTACATATGCCACTCCTGCATCACTTCGACATATCTTTTTCAATACTTCAAGGTATGTGATTCAAAATCTCTATATATATATATAGTTACGAGGAGAATAATCTATTTTTAAATGATTTGGAGGTCTTATTCTCTCCCAGTTTTTATGCTTCAAACTGCTTAAATAAGTTATTTTTGTAAATATAGGCTTTTTATGTTTGCTCCTGTTTATTAAATAATAGGCTAAATTTTCTGAATTTGTGTCCTTAGTAGTGGACCTCACCAACTTAAACTACAATGTGTTTGATTAAATATCGCAGTGAAGATTAAATTAATTTGATAGGTCTGGTTACTTACTATGTCAGCAATGTAATCTTTGTTTATCTACGAGCAGTATGGAAGTGTTGGAATTTGTAATTAGAGTTTTAGTGTGATGATATTGTTTGTCGTAAGTTAATGAAAATATCGTGTTTGCAATGATAAGGTCACTCTTGTGTATTCTTTTTTATCTGATAAATTTTGTTTTATTTTATCAAACAATAATTATAATATTATAAAATTGGAAGGTGTAGTTACATCAAGGATGTCAGACACTTTGTACCTTGTGTTCGAGTACATGGAACACGGTATCGCAGGACTATCTTCTCTCCTTAGTCCTAAGTTCACTGAACCTTAGGTACTCATACAAAGCTTGCGTAATTCAATGTAATTGCAGATTCTGTGTAACAAACAGTGTTTGTGGGCCGTGTCTTCAATATATACCGCATGTCTTATTCATACCCTATCATCTGAATTTGAATGTGGTGGCCCTAAACATATTATTTGATGTTGAACGACATATAAGGTGGTGGGTCATTTAGACTTTTAGATGCAAAATGATAATATATATATATATATAGAGAGAGAGAGATGTGTTATATCTTCATATTGATCTTGACACTAATTCCCACTTTAAGATGTAAAAATGATAATTTTGAAAAATGTTGGGATACATTTTTTCCCATTCCATTATATAATCTGATTTATTAAGATGATGGTTCCTTAAGATGCCATTGTAAGATTTTTCATCTTTATTTTTAGAAGAAAACTTAAGCTTTTGTAGATCAAATGCTACATTAAGCAGCTCTTACGTGCAATTGAATGTTAACACCGACGTGGAATTCTGCATTGTGATATGAAATGTTCAAACCTTTTAATTGTCCATGATGGCACCGTGAAAATATCAGACTTAGGTTAGGTTAATATTTACTATTGGCACCAAGTTGAACCTAACAAATTGCGTTGTTACACTTTGGTACCAATCGCCTAAGTTGATACTTAGTGCAACTTGTTATGATCCTATTGTACATTTATAGAGTATTGGGTTGCGTATGCTGAATTATATGAAGGGAAGCTTGTGATGACTGGAAGAACAAAAGTAAATTGTTTGCAAATGTGCTGTACATATTGATTTATATGTAATATCTACTACAAGAATAGATACGATAATACTAAAACAAATTTTCTCTTGTGGTTTATTTCTGATTTAGTTAAATTAGTGTCGACGGTGAAAAATTTAAAAGCCAGAAGTTGAAATTTAACAAAATTCAATCTCAAGTATCTGTTATTGGTAACATTAAAAGTTTTGTTTGCTTGAGTTGCTCAATCGCCCCTTAGCTGCATACATTGGCTTCGACTAATTGATGTTTTCTTCTATACAAGATACATTCAAATAAAAAAGATAAAAGATGATTAGCTAACAAAGGGAATTGAAGGTTCAAAAAGGGAGAGAAGGATAGTTTCTTTAGAAGAGAAGAAGTTGCTTTCCACCTTCAAAGAGATAGAACAAAAAGAATTTTCCGTCTAGGAGAATAATAAGAAAAAAATAGGTTGTGTATCTTTAATTGCTACAGTGTGACTTGTACTAAGTTAATTTTGTTGTATTATATCCTATGAAATTATGTTGTAACTTACAAGGAATCTTCACAGCGCATTGATCAATATAAAGATGGGCTGGAGAAAGCAAAATCTGAGTATGAAGAGTTAAAAAAAGGACAGTTGATGAGTTGTGCACATATGAGGTTTTGTGCATGTGATATTGATATCTCTTTATTCTGTTAACTATTTATTGTGTCATTATATTTATTTATGGAGCAGGTTGATGCTAACTGCACGCTAAAAGATATGAAGTATGTTAGATATATTTGAGATGTCATGTCTAATCTGTTGTGTTTAGTTTCAGAACTTAATATAAGAACTTACTGAAGTCAGAACTTATATCAGAACTTAAGGCCGTCAGGATTTATATCAGGACTTAAGTGCGGATACTTCAGATAAGGAAAGCAGTTGATTTACAGGAAAAGGATCGTGACTAAAATAATAGAAGATATGTATGAAGAGTTAGAAGACTAGAAGACTTGTAGAAGATAATATCTGATTGATATATATTAGGAGACATAATTATATTCCATATCAATTAGAATATATCTTGTAACTGTGAACTATATAAACACAGCTTAGGGTTTACACTATATGTGTATCATTCATGAGAAAGATTATATATTGTAACCTAGCAGCTCTTAGTGATATTGTTCATCACTGAGAGAGAACAACTGTTCTATTGTAACAGAGTTTATTATATTGAATATACTTGATTACTTTTACATACATGTGTTTGAAATCAATTTAATTGTATAAGCACTATATTCAACCCCCTTCTATAGTGTTGTGTGACCTAACAAGTGGTATCAGAGCCTCTCTGTTGATATACAAACAGTGAGATCCAGTTTACAATCATGTCTGAAGAAACACAAACTTCAACTAAGCCCACCAAAACTCAAGATACTCAAAACAATCAAACCCACAGTCGATATGAAACCATTAGGGTTCCCATACTGAGAGCATATGAGTATCCTATATGGAAAGTGAAGATGGCTATGTTTCTGGAAGCCACATATCCAGAATACCTTGATAGAATTAATGATGGACCATATAAGCCTACCAAGCTTTCTGTTGCAGTTGCTGATCAACCATCCAAGATGATACCAAAGGAGAAAGGTGATTACACAGCTGAAGACATCTCATCTATTGCCAAGGATGCAAGGGTAAGGCATCTGCTGCATAGTGCAATTGACAATGTCATGTCAAACAGGGTAATTGGATGCAAGACTGCAAAGGAGATATAGGATGCTTTGGAGACAAGATGTCGGGGAACTGATGCAATCAAAAAGAACAGGAAGACAATACTCACACAATAGTATGAGCACTTTGCCTCAAAATATGATGAGTCATTAACTGATTTATATGACAGGTTTGCCAAACTCTTGAATGATCTGTCACTGGTGGATAAGGAATATGATCTTGAAGATTCAAATCTAAAATTCCTTTTAGCTCTTCCTGAAAATTGGGATTTGAAGTCTACTACCATAAGAGATAACTATGACATTACTAAAACTACTCTTGATCAAATTTATGGTATGCTTAAGACTCATGAACTTGAGATGGATCAAATGAGCAAAAGGCATGGAAGAAAGTCAAAGACAGTTGCTCTTAAAGCTGAGGAGGAAACTCCTAAAGTGATTATCTCAAAGAGGGGCAAAGGAAAGGTTCTCATCATACAGTCTGATTATGAGTCATTATATTCTGATGATGATGATTCAGAATCTGAAAATTTATCTGAAATGAATGTTGATGCAGAGATGATGCAACAGTGTGCTCTTATGGTGAAGGTTATCACAAAGATAGCCTACAAGAAATTCAGAAAGGGCAAGAAGTTTTCCAGGAAAGGTGGAAGTTCTGAAAAGAAAGGGTTCAGAAAGTCTGATGGCAAAGGAGGAAAGTCTGACAGAGGAGACAACTCAAATGTCAAGTGCTACAATTATTGAAAAGAGGTCACATCTCTCCTGAATGCAAGAAAGGAAAAAGTAATAAAGGCCAGACACTTATCACAAAGAAGAAAAACTGGGTAGACACTTCAGATTCTGAAGATGAGGTGAACTATGTCTTGATGGCAAATGCTGATTGTAGTACTAATGCTGCTGAATTGAAGGTACCTCAATCAACTTTTGTTTTTCATACTGATGATATTTCTGAGCTAAGATTTTATTTGAAAACCATGTTCATTAGTTTTAGAGATCAGACTTTAACAAATGAAAGATTAACATCTGAAAGTCTTGCTCTGAGAAACAGAAATGACTATTTAGAAAAAGAGTTAGTTATGTTCCATCAAACTCAGAAAGAAAGAGATGAGGCTTTGTATGTTAGAGATGAAGTGCTAAAATTGAATAAATCTCTTAAATTTGAACTCGAAAAGGAAAAGGAGATAATCAAAACTTGGACTAACTCTGGAAGAACAACTCAGAAAATCTTAGAAAATGGAAATTGGAAAGAAGGACTTGGTTATCTAGATGATAAAGAAGAAAAGAAAACTGTGTCATCTAAACCAAACTTTACCAGAAAAGCTGAAAAGCCTAAAGTTAATAATGTCAAGTTTGTGTCAAATTCTGATAAGTCTAATTCTGAAAAGATGAATGATTCTAAAACATAAGTCAAAGAAAAATCAACTTCTGACAAATTAAAACAGGATAAACCAGCTGAAGTAAACATAGGTTTAATGACAAAGAAGCAGCTTAAGCATAAGCTGAAAGAGATTAGATATGTGAACAAGGTAAAGGAAGCTAAGAAAAATAGGAATGGAAAGGAAGGTGTGAATAAAAGAAATAATTATATGCTTGTTCCTAATGCTCCTAGAAAAAAATGCTATAACTATGTAAACTCTAATCATCTTGCTTCTTTTTGCAGGAAAAAAAGATATAAACTCTTTACCTCCTAGATCAGGAGTTAAGAGTCAGTCTGTTAGGTTTAAACCACGAAATCCTTGTTTTCATTGTGGTAGTTTATGGCATTCTATTTATACTTATAAGGAATATCATAGTTTGTACTATGATTATTATCAAATAAAAGCTTCTTTAAAGAAAGTTAGTGTAATTCCTTCTAGTGTAAATTCTGATGCAAAGTCTGATAAAAAGTATGATAAGAAGCATGTTAGCATAAACTCTGAAATTAAATCCGCTGTAAATGCTAACAAACTTAAAAAGGCCAAAGGATCCAAGCAATTCTGGGTCCTTAGAACTAACCAATAGTGGTCTTTGTGATTGCAAGGCAACAGGAAAAATATCCTAGTTCTGGACAGTGGATGTTCAGGACATATGACAGGAAATAAAGCCCTGCTATCAGACTTTATGGAGAAAGCTGACCCAAGAGTTTCTTATGGAGATGGCAACATGGGAAAAACTCTGGGATATGGCAATATCAATCTTGGGAATGTCATAATTGAAACAGTAGCTCTTGTCTCAGGACTTAAACACAATCTGCTAAGTGTGAGTCAAATCTGTGATAGAGGTTATCATGTGGATTTCTTTGAAGAACACTGTGAAGTTGTAAGAAATTCTACTGGCAAAGTGGTTCTGAAAGGTTACAGACATGGTAACATATATGAAGCCAGACTTTCAACAAACTCTGATGGTTCTGCAATCTGTCTGTTAAGCAGAGCACCAATTGAAGAAAGATGGAATTGGCACAAGAGACTCTCTCATTTAAATTTCAACAACATAAATGAGCTAGTAAAGAAAGATCTTGTGAGAGGACTGCCAAAATCAGTATTTGCTCCTGATGGCCTTTGTGATTCATGTAAAAAGGCAAAACAAAGAAAATCTTCATTCAAGAGCAAAACTGAATCCTCAATTCTTGAACCTTATTACTTATTGCATGTTGATCTATTTGGTTCAGTCAATGTCATGTCCATTACAAAGAAGAAATATGCTATGGTTAAAGTGGATGAGTTCACAAGATACAGTTGGGTGTATTTCTTGCACAAGAAGAATGAAACTGCATCTACTCTAACTGATCATGTCAGACAGTTGGATAAGTTGGTCAAAGATTTTGTTAAAATAATAAGAAGTGATAATGACACTGAGTTCAAGAATTCAATCATGGAAGAGTTCTGCAAAGAGCATGGAATAAAGTAGGAATTTTCTGCACCTGGAACTCCATAGCAGAATGGAGTTATAGAAAGAAAGAACAGGACTCTCATTGAAGCTGCACGAACTATGTTTGATGAAGAAAAGCTACCAACCTACTTTTGGGCTGAAGTTGTTGAGACTGCTTATTTTCCACTCATATGAGATGGTGAAGAAAAAGAAGCCAAACCTGAAATACTTTCATGTATTTGGATGCAAGTGTTTTGTTCTAAAGACTCATCCTGAATAGCTGTCAAAATTTGATCTAAAAGCTGATGAAGGAATTTTTGTTGGATATCCACTTTCCATAAAAAGCCTTCAGAGTCTATAATTTAAGAACAAGGGTTGTCATGGAATCTATCAATATATCTTTTGATGATAAAAAGATTACTGGACTTGAAGATTTCAATGATCATGATCAGCTGAGATTTGAAAATGAAGATTTAAATTCTGATGACCTAAATCCTGCTGCTGTAAGTTCTGACGGGTTAAACTCTGATGTGACGCCCTCCAAACCCGGGTCAGAAGTTTGGGCTCCACAACACATATACAATATATAAACCTGAATAAGAAATATTATTTGCAATGACCCTGCTTTACATAACCACGGATCGCAACAGGTTAAAGTGTGAAAACAAGCCACAATCTTAACCTTTATTACAACGTACCCAATCCCAACTAATTGAACTTACAATTGATAATAAAATCATTCTTACAATCTGACTATCTCTATACCGCATGAAGCATCTGCTAGCTCGATTCAGCTCAACTGGAACCTTAGCCCGCACTTTGGAATGAGGAACTTCACTATCATCCATATTCTTTTCAACTGTAAAATATATAAAAGAATCGCAAGGGTGAGCTATCTAGCTCAGCAAGTCATGATAACGATAACTGAGGTTAAACCATAATCAAATGAGATGATTAAAAGGAATCAAGTTTCTTTTTAACTATTCACTAGAATTGGATATTCATTTTAAGTTTTAAAAACCAAGGTTAGGCTGCTGATCAGTCACGCACTAACCCCGAGCAAGCACACAGCACTTCTCTAATTACTGGATCCAAGGCACACATTGGCCTAACTTGACCATTGGTATGGTCTGACCACGAATCTGGTTCACATATATAAAAACTATCCAATTCTAAAGCAGTTCAATATGATAACAATATGATTCAATAAAACAAGCTCATAATCGATGATGGTTAAACATTTGCATAAAAAAAACATAAGAAAACTCATGGATATCTCAAAGGTATATCGGGGTATGTATAAGAAACGGTTTTCAGTTTGTACAAGGGTCAGGCATCAAACCAGTAATGATTTTTCAGGATATGGTTCTTTAATGTTACTAAGAATGATTGGGGTTTAAAAGTTTTTGTGTTTTCAAAACCATTTTCTTGTGGTGTTTGGTAGTTAAACATTTGGGAAATAGTATCATATTTGTGTGGTTTGGTGTTTGAGGATCAACAAAGGATGGTTTACAAAGAACAAGGTTGACGGCTCAAGATCAAGAAAAATCAGGGATTCAAGGGTAAATAGTTTAATGTACTTGCAATGTAAACAAGAGTTATTTTGAATAATAGCGACATGTTATAAAATAGTTCAAAAACATTGATAATATATCCTGAAGAAAAATTTAGAAATACTTGCCTTACAAGGCTTTACAACTATTACTGATCAACTCTAGCCGACTTTGCTGCTCAGGCTCTAACGTCCAATCACTAGATCCCATTGGATTCGATTTCGACACTCAGGTCTTCCTGTTGGAACTCTACGGAGCTCGTCGACTGACCACTAGGTCATTTTTAGTCTATCGTCCACTTTCAGGTTCCCGACTATAGCCTACAGGGTCGAAAAACCCTATGTTAGACGTCTAGGTATGCTTGACATATCCTTGATACTAATTCTTACCCAACGATATTCAAACCCAACTCGTAATTATTCATATTAGAATAACACAGAAAACATTTAGGGTTAACATTCTCGAAATTGATCCAATGTTCATTTTCAGAAAATACGTATACTTGTCATTTTACGAAATTAGGGTACTGTGTGTTGGTTAAACCTACGACACAACATACAATTAGGTTCTGTATAAAACATACATATATGTATTTACTTATACTCACTCGATGTCCCGATAATCCTCGGATACGCTCCCTTATTTTTTTTTAGTTCTATTTTCTCGAAAATTGGGCAGCGTCCCCTTTGTTTATCGGACTACCCATCGAAACATCAATCGACGTCAATTCAACAACAACAACCCAATCACAACTCGCAAATTCCAATCACTGATACAATTTAGTAATCACAACCAACTTAACCATCACGATTCAATATTTACTAATTAGCTATTTCGATCCAGAATAGAAACACAACACGACTTTTATTTAATAAAAATATTAGGACTCAGAATCGTGTTATCACCGTCCACCGTCGGCTCGCCGGGGCTCATCGCCGACGGCGGTAAAATTTGCGGGTACCCGATTCATTTGGGTTTCCAACGCTAAATTCTACCGATTAAAATTCCGAATAATTAAGACTTCATAATTCAAATAATCATCACAATATTCATTCGAATTTTCCAAAATAATTTGAATATGTAATATGATAATAATTGAATTAATTTTAACCAAAATACCAGAATCAAAAAGAATCAGGAATCACAGGACCATCACCACACGTGCACACGCGCATATAACAGTACAACACACAATCGGAAACATGAGGGACACGGCCGGAAAAAGACCGCACAGGCGGCGATACCACACACACCCGCACCTACAACTTACACTAACGCACACACACAGGTTACACATACTAACACAGATATATACACAGGTACACATACAGAAATACATCACACGCGCCTCCACAGCCACCTCGCCGGAAAGCGAGGGACGACGGCGATCGGAACCAAAAGAACAGCGACACCGCATGCAGCACACGACAGTCTACACAACAAATACGTATATATATATATATGCTCGCACATAGGCCGCACCGGAGTTTCACCGAACTCACCAGAACAAGGGCGGCGACGGGGTAAAATATCAGATATGAAAACCAGAAAATGAAACAGGGGAGAGTGATGCTGTGGAATGAAAGAAAAAGAGTGAGGTTTGGTTTTATTATTTATTTTATTTTCATTCATTCATTTTTTTTTCTCAACTGTACAATGCAGTACACATGACAGTACAAGTAGTACAATCCTGAAATTCAAATATGTATATTATTGGATAATTACGAAGATTCTAAGACCCAGTTTATCCCGAAATTCGAAATTAACGAAACGAGGTGAGAATAAAACAGCTCCTGAAAATTACGAAAATATTTTTAAAATATTATAAGTATCCCGGAGTTTATGAAAACATAAATTCCGTAATTTTAACATAATTTCTGAAACACGATTTATACCCGCTTTTAACAATTAAACGAAACGACGCGTGGGTGAGATTAATCCCGAAAATTCCCAAAATAATTTTAAAATTCTCAAAATAATACGAACTTAATAAAATAAAAGTTTCATGATTTTTTGAAGATTTCAATAATTAAATATGGATTTTACCATTAAACCCACTCAGAAAATCATTTATAAATAAATAATTAATGAAATATTGATTTCTCAATTTTATAAAATCTTAAAAATAATTATTGTAATTATAAAATCATAAAAACAATTTTAGAAATATTCTCAATATTTATGCAAATAAATTTGCACTGAATCCACTTTTGAAAGTGAAAACAATTCAATATGATCCCATAATTAATTGTGCAGACAACCCGATACATCATAAATCACACCTAGATAACAATCAAATAACACATAGCGGTCATAACCAATACACATATTTTAATTTAATAATTTCCATAATAATCACATATTTAAATAATTCAAAAATACACGGGTTGTTATATCCTTCCTTCCTTAAAAAGATTATGTCCTCGGAATCTGGTCTAATTACACATGTGAGGATATTTGTCAAGCATATCTGACTCAAATTTCTGAGTAGACCCTACTACTCGAAGATTCAAACGTACACATAATAGGTATGCATTCATTTCCAAGGACTTGCCTTTAATGATCAAGAATTTAGATTGATCACTATATGCAGAACAACTTGGACAAGCGCCCCATTGGCTTCTGATCAATTACTTAATTTAAACCCAATACTTATCACTTTAATATTGACAAGTAAAAATACATAAGGTGTACACACGGGTGTGACGGTCATACCATTTATGAACAACTTTATTTATATTTATCAATACCCCGAATGGTTTACTAATTTTAGGACTTAGCATGTCCATTCTACTCAAACTTATCCAATCTTTTTCAAGATGACACTTTTACTAACACTACTGGTCCTATTTCTATACTCATACTTTCTCTCAATACAATTTTGTCTTCTCTTCTTCTCTCCCTTTTTTTCTACTCCGAGCTGCTTTAATCAATATCCCTACGCTCTTGGTGTGCTGAATTAATTTAGAATTTAACAACTTTCTTCCTCCTACTTTGTCTCAATAAGAATGGGGATCTACACTTGCGTTCACATTAAGATTAATAAAATAGCATTCTAAAGCTGACATTGCTGATAAATGATCATTCCAGTGTTTCCTTAAAGCTCAACCTCTCAACATATCTTACATTTCCTGAATTATTTTCGTACTTGGATGCTCCGCTTAAGGATAATAGGCGGTGCTCGTTTTCAACTTGGTTTCCAAATATTTAAACATTTCTTACTCCTTTTTATTAGTTAAGGCTGAAAAGTAATCTCATATATTCACGTATTATCACCTTTAAGTATTTGAACTTCAAATTTCACTTTTTCCAATTCGTCTACTAACTTCTCGGTGGTCTTAATTACATTCAATCTTTTCTGTCAGCATAAGGTATCTGTTACCATACTGATTTGCTTAAGTAGTTGTTAATGGGTTAATTCAGAATCTTTTGTTAATCTTAGTTAAAATTTCATTCTTGAAGACTCAACGTATAGTTACTTTCCTTCTGATCTTTGCAGAAAAATCCTTGGGCATTCCATGCAGGCTTTCTTATTCTTTGAACAGCTGAGGATGTTATCAATAAATACAGTTTACTTATTTAAGTACTCCTTATACACCATGATCCTTAATTCCTTATAGTCACCTGATACAGTTGTTATTTTACATAATATCACTAAAGCTTGCAATGCTCTTGACTCACTTTAATCATAATCTCTGATATGTTCTCAGGTCGGATCTTAAGTTAATCCCTGAGATATAACATACTTCATGAATTAGGTCTCGTGAGTAATCAATTCTTTATAGGGTCTCACTTCTCCTTATTTGTTGTTTTGTTAAACTCCCGATAATCTGTACATACTCTTATACTTTCATTCCTTTTTCTCCCTTAACATCACTAGTACACATAACGATTCGCTTCTTGTAAAACCACTACCTGGGTCTGCCTTATATACTAGGCCTTTCATACTTCGCCTTAATTCTTTGACATATCCAACATTCCCTAATTCATCTTGAAATTCCCTTCTTATACTTGGTTATCACTATTTTTCTTTTATTTCCATATATTTTGGCATCTCTTCAATAGAGTATATACTCTATCCTATGAATTCCCTGTGGCATTTCATTTCTCAATTCTTCTACTTGTAACTTCCAAGTGCTGGAAGAGAACCTGGGGATATCATGATCATTTTCCTGGGCGCATAAATTTCCTCTTACTAACTGCTAACATCGTGATCCATTATTCTTTCTTTCCATCTCGTCATACTATCCATCCTTGCTTCTTTTGGATTATAACCTTTAGCTTCCAATTCCAACTTCCAAAATTCCATAGTTAATTCTTTTGGTGCAGACTATATGCTCGTTCTCTCTTTTTTGCCTATCGCTTGTCACTATTTTTGCTTTTTCTCGTGAATACATACTTCAACTCTTATGGTTCATATAGATCTTACACCTTTCCCCATACATATCATGTTTCCCAATCTTTCAAAAGAAATATTATTACGGTTAGTCCGGATTATGAATAGGATACTTCTGCTCATAAGGTTTCGGTTGTCTGGGTGCATATACAATAACTTTATTGTGCTGCATCAACACACATCCTGCTTCCTTATGAAAAGCATCACTATAACTACCAAATCTCCTTGATATTTTTAAAATTGATAAAACAGGTGCTGAAATCACTCTTTCATTTAACTCCGCAAAACTTTCCCTTCATCCTTCTCCATTTTACAAAATTTCTTGCTTTTCCTGGTTAGTTTCGTCCAAGATATTGCAACTTTCACGAAATCTTGCACAAATTTCCAATAGTAACCGACCCCTGATAAAACTTCTTACTTTTGTTGATATTTCTGGTCTCTTTTCATTCATAGTAATTTTTAACTCCTGATAAATCTCTTTTGATCTTCTCTACATTGATTGTTTATGCTAATAATTATATTTCATACAACTTCTTTCTTCTCCAACTTCCCAGTCATCATTAAATGCTTTGCATGGTCCTCCATTGACTTTAAGTAACACAAATACAACTCATCCAGATATTCCTTAAAAATTATGTTCATAGGTTTAATCTTCGATTTGGTGAAATACCAAGTCTTAAATCAGTCTTATAAAAATACTTTGCTTCCTTCGTTTGATCAAACAAGTCATTGGGTCAAGGTAACAGATACTTGCTCTTGATAGTAAACTTGTTTAGTTCTTGCTAGTCGATGCATAATCACATACTTCCATCTTTCTTATTAACATTTAATACCGGTGCACCTTATGGGGTATACTAGGTCTAATCGCTTCTTCTTCTAGCATTTCTTGCATTTACTTTGTTAACTCCTTCACTTTAACTGGAGCCATTCTATGCGGGACCTTGGACACTGGCTTCATTTCAGGTGCTAAGTCAGTCACGAACTCAATTTCTATATCCTAAGGAAATGTTGATTAACTCATCCAAAAACATATCTTGAAACTCCTTAATTACTATAAAATCTTCAAACTTTGTTTGCTTCCGACTTTTATGTATTCCATAATCATCATAATGCTCATATCTTGATCACCGTAATCGTCATTAACAAATTCGTTACCTTCTTTCATCTTCTGAACCTCCTCATCTTCTCATTTGGCATCCTCAGAATTATCTTTTTGTCATGACGGTTTGCTTGGATATCACGCTTTAGTAGTCAATCCATTTCTTAGAATAATATCAAATCCTTTTATCTTCCAGGATATCAATTCTGCATCACTTATTGCCAGGAATCTCAATTTCACCATTGCTATTCACTTATTTAACAACTACACGTTCTTGACTTGCTAGTCCTTTAATTACAATCTTATCAATTCAACAAGGTAATTTATCTTATCAACAAAACTTTGAGAGATAACCAATTAAGTTTCTCTTACATCTTGTAATACTTTAACATAAGGTATTCACCCTTATCATCCATATCATCACGTCCGTATTCAGAATAACATATTTCACAGGAAAATCGCATAT